>NW_006921638.1:1060019-1065329 GCF_000298275.1 Orycteropus afer afer | reverse complement strand
AAAAAAAAAAAAAAACAGTGCCATTGAGTCAACAGTGACTCATAGTGACCCTATAGGATAAAAAAAAATAAAACTCACTGCCATCAAGTCAGATCTGACTCATAGCAACCCCTCCTTTGGTTCCCAAGGCAGTATCACTACGGAAGTAGATTGCCCAATCTTCCTTCCGAGGAGTGGCTGGTGGGTTTGAACCTCCAGTCTTCTGGACAAAGTAGAACTGTCAATTAGGGTTTCCAAGGCTGAAAATTTTGATGCAAGCAGACTGCCTCATCTTTCTCCTACAGAGCAGCTCATGGATTCATACCATGGACTTTTTGGTTACTAGGCAAATGCTTTAACCACTATGCTACCAGAGCTCCTTGGTATATACATACAATGTTATTTCTTTATTCAGTCATAAAGAGAAATGAAGTTATGATATAGGATATGACATGGACAAACCTTAAAAAACATACTGAGTGAAATAAATGAGACATAAAAGGACAAATATTATATGACCCCACTTATATGAAATATCTACAATGGGGAAATGCATAGAGACATAAGTTTATTTGTGGTTAACAGGGACTACAGGGAGGGAATGAGGAGTTACTGCTTAAGGGGTACTGAGTTTCTGTTTGGGAAGGATGAGAAATGTTAGGAAATGGACAGTAGTGATATTATAACATGGCTAATGCAATTAATCACTGAATTAATATTAATAGGGCTTCCAAGGATCAAATCTTTACAGAAACAGACTGTCACATCTTTATCTCATGGACCAACTAGTGGGTTCAAATGACCAACCTTTTGATGAGCGGCCAAGTGCTTTAACCACTGCACCACCAGGGCTCTTGTGTGTGTGTGTATGTATGCATGTATATGACTATATGACTCATAGCAACCCCTCCTTGAGTTTCTGAGGTGGTATCTCTACCTAAGTAGATTGCCCAATCTTCCTTCCAAGGAGTGGCTATGGGTTTGAACTGCCAGCCCTCTGGTTATCAGTCAGATGCCTTAGGTACTACGCCACCAGAGCTTCCATACAGATATATAATAATGCACATAAGTTAGTTATAGATACTTTTTGAGACATAAATATCTCCCAGGATTTGTTTCCTGGGTTAAAAGTAGTAGAGCATAGAAGAAGAAGTAGACCATAGAAGAAGTACACCATTGTCTTGTTTGACATGTCAGTCAATTGGCATGTGTTCTGGTTACCTAGTGCCACTCTGACAAGAATATCTACCACAAATACGATGGCCTTAACAAACAGGATTTTATTCTCTCACAGTTTGGAGGCTTTAAGTCCAAGTTCAAAGTGCCAGGCTCTAGGGGCTGTGTGAAAGCTCCTCGACCTTGGGCTTCAGCTCTGCCTCTTGCTCCTGGCACGTTGAAGCCAAAGGCATCTCTTCACTCAGGCAGCTACTGGCTGCTGAGGCTAACAAGCCCAAGGTAAACAAATAAAATGGCACAGCCCCAAGTTACCAAACCACATGGCAGACCATTAATTCAAGTCCATTGAACGTCCCAAGGTCAGCAGAGCATGGCAGCCTGCTGAACAACGACACAGCTACATGCAGGGTCCAAGCATGCCATAAACTGGAGACTATTTCCAAAGCTGTTTCTTATATACAAGAAGCAGACCACATACCCAAAGCAGCTACTCAGCTGCTCCAATAGATTCCACCATAGAGTAACCAGTCTCACCATGGGGAATAACTACATTCAGCTGCCCAGACTCAACCAGGCCCAGCTAAAGTGACACACAAACGTAACCACCACAGCATAATATACATAAAGTTGTGTTCTACATATAGTCAAGTAATATACAACAACTTTTATTTGGAGATCTTACTTATAAAAAGGTTTTATTTAACTCAAAAAAAAACCTCACTGCCATCGAGTTGATCCTGACTCATGGTGACCCTAACTGGGTTTCAAAGACTATAATCTTTACAGAAGTAGACTACCTCAGCTTTCTTCTGTGAGGCAACTGGTGGGTTTGAACCACCAACCTTCTGGCCTTAGCCACTGCACCACCCGAGCTCCTTACCAATACTAAAAATTTATTTAGAACTTACTAAGTGTCAGGTAGCATAGTGGCTAAAGCACTTGACTGCTAACCAGAAGGCTGGTGGTTCAAACCCACCAGCCACTCCTCGGAAGGAAGGTTGGGCAATCCTACTTCCGTAGTGATACTGCCTCGGAAACCCAAGGAGGGGTCGCTATGAGTCTGGGCCGACTCGACGGCACATAACAACAACAACAACAAGTGTCAGGTTGGGTGTCTGGTAGCATAGTGGCTAAGGCACTTGACTGCTAACCAGAAGGCTGGCGGTTCAAACCCACCAGCCACTCCTTGGAAGGAATTTGGGCAATCTATTTCCGTAGAGATACCACCTCAGAAACCCAAGGAGTGGTCCCTATGAGTAGGTCCGACTTGAGGGCACATAAGGACAACAACAAAGTGTCAGGCATTGTGCTGAGCACTTCACATACATTATCCCATTTAGTTTTTAATTAATTCATTTGCATAGAGAACAAGATACAATTTAGCATTAAGCAAACTGGAAACATAACCAAATATATATATTAGAAAAAAAAAAACTCACTGCCATCGAGTCAATTCCGACTCATAGAGACCTCTCCTTGGGTTTCTGAGGTGGTATCTCTATGGAAGTAGATTGTCCAGTCTGCCTTCCAAGGAGTGGCTGGTGGGTTGAAACACCAGCCTTCTGGTTAGCATTCAAATGCCTTAGGCACTATGCCACCAGAGCTCCCAAATACATATATATATATATATATATATATATATATATACACACACACACACATACATATATGTTATTAGTTGTTGTTGAGTCAACTCATTTGTGACCCAAGTGTGCAGAACAAAACTGCTCCATAGGGTTTTCAAGGCTGTGACTTTCAGAAGCAGATCACCAGGACATTCTTACAAGGCACCTCAGGGTGGTTTGGAACCACCCATCTTTTGATTAATAGTTGAACACTTTAACAGTTTGTGCCATCCTGGGACCTATATGTGTGTGTGTGAGGGGGAAAGTGTTTGCTGTTGTTAGTTGTCATCAAGTTGATTCTAAAGACACAACCATTCCTCACATAACATGTTCTATTGTCTTTGCCAACATTAATCAAGAGCTTACTGTGTGTTATCACTGGACTTAGCATTGAAATGAAAAAAAAAAAAAAGAACAAGACCCAAATCATTGCCCCCAAAATGTTCACAGACTAGCAAAGGAGATAAGCAAGTAAGTAAACCCTTACAAAATAATATGGGAAGTATTAGTCCCTTCCCCAAAGCATCATAACAGAGAAAACAAGACCGCAGGGATCACACAGTGTAGAGTAATAGGGACAGAAATCACAGACGATCCATAATAACAGCTTGAATAAGGCAGTGACATTGAGAATAAAATGAGAAAGCAGATTCTACAAAAATTTAAGAGGCAGAAGCAGCAAGATCAGCAAGATTTGGGAATGGGAGGAACTACAGAACAGAATGAGGGAAAAGAAGGAATCTAGCATGACCTAGAACTGAAACAGCTATGGAGGAGGAGAAGAGCTTGGTTTTATACATGCTGAGTTTGAAATGCTGTAAAACACTCAAGTGGAAGTCTGCTGTAGAATACTAGATCTAGCACGCAGGAGCTATATCCAGACTGCAGATATATTTGAGTCAAAAGCACATAGGCAGTAACCAGGACAATGGGAAAACATGAGAGTACTGAGTAAAGAGTACAAAACGAGGAAAGGGTTAAGTAGAGCCATGGGGTACACCATCTTTTAAAAAGCTGGGAAAAAACAGCATATAGACCAGTAAGCTACAACATACCTTCTCTACCAACCCAACTCCTCACAAAATTAAATAAAACCTTTTCCTTTACATATTGTGAAACCTGTCTGTGTACTTGAGCCATCCACGTAGCAAATATTCACCACATATCTCCCAAGTCATAAGTTAGTGTGCTACTTGCTGAGGGTAGCCAAGGATAAAGACAACACATTTCTAACTTAAAAGAATCCAGCTAAGATAGAAGATCACCCCCCATTTGTCAGGTTGTTGTACTGTGGTGGCTTGCATGTTGCTGTGATGCTGGAAGCTATGCCATCAGGATTTTAAACACCAGCAAGGTCACCCATCGTGGACAGTTTTCTGCAGAATTTCCAGATTAAGACAGATCTGGTGACATACTTCCAAAAATAAGCCAGTGAAACCCCTATGGATCACAAGAGAACACTGTCCAATACAGTGCTGGAAAATGAGGCCCTAAGTTAGAAGGCAGCAGTGGACTCAAGCATGTCAGTATCATAAAGATGGAGCAGGATCAGGTGGCATTTTCTGTTCTACTTGTGGTTGCCATGAGTCAAAGCTGACCCAATGGTATCTGATAACAACAAAGACAGAAGCAGAACAGCAAGTAGGTTAAAAACACAGGATCTATGTTGGCATTTGAATCTTAGCTCTGCCATTTACTTCTTATGTGGTCTTAGGCAAATTATCTAGTCTCTATGTGTTGCTTCTTCCTCATCTACAAAGGGGTTTCTCACAAAGCTGCAATGAAGATTAAGAATCATGAGCTAAGAATATGTCATAAAATTAAATTAGTTAATACATGTAAAGGACTTGTAACAATACCTGACATACAGTAAATGCTCATTAAATGTTATTTATTATCACAAGTATTATCAGAACTGCTGCATAACTGCAATAAGAATACAAATAAACAGTATTATTGGATTTCACAAGAAGGAAACAAACCTTCACTTGAGGAAATTAAAGGAACACTTCACTGAGCTGTCCCTCAGGGCACAGCTAGCTCAGACAGTACCCTCACATGAATTAGAAAGTAGTCCAAGATGCACAACAAGAAGAGTGTAGTCTGCAAAAACATTTGGCAAGTAGCGCCTGCGATCTTAAAAGCTTGCAATCAGCCATCCAGATGCAAAAATGGGTCTATCCTCACCCAGAGCAAAGAAGAATGAAGAAAACGAAAGACACATGGAAACAATTAGTCCAAAGGACTGGTACACCATACAGTCTTCAGCCTATATGACTATGAGACCAGAACAACTAGGTGATGCCCGGCTACAACTGTCAAACACTTGGAGGGGGATCTATGCAGGGGATTTGGATAGAGTGAGAGAACAATGTGGAACAAAACTTAAAATCATTTAAAAAAAAGAAAGATTGGGTACTTCCGGCAAGATGGCGGACTAGGCATAAGGACTGCACACACACTCTTCAACAAAGAAAAGGGAAACCAATTAACACAGACACAGAAGATAATCTTGGACCCCTGAGCCTTG
>NW_006921638.1:1053386-1055674 GCF_000298275.1 Orycteropus afer afer | reverse complement strand
ATATGTGAACTGCTGTATGGAAAGTGAATTTGCTCTGTAAATCTTCACCCAAATCACAATAAATAAAAAAATAATAATTAAAAAAAAAAAAAAAGGTTTGCTGGTCTGATAGAGCCTGGTGGAACCAGAGACTATGGCCCCTAGCTGCCCAACAGGTTTGGAATTGAACCCACTCCTGTGGCTTAAAGCTAAACAAAAGACAGGCATACAAGCTGAACATTTACATTAGGTAGATACACTCTGTGAAGAGGTCCAATCATGGGAGAATAAAAGGGCTACGTATGCACAGGGAGACAACTCTGGGGGCAGGAGTGTGTGGGACAGAAGGACACACGGAAGAGGTAACTATGGGAGGAAGTGGGAAGAGAACTGTTGCTCCACCAGCAAGTGTTGCGGGAAATTGCAGTCAATGTCCTGAGACAAAGTGTATGTGAACTGCTGTTTGGAAGATGAATTTGCTCTGTAAATTTTCATTCAAATCACAATAAAATTTTTTTTTAAAAAAAAAGAGGAGTGTAGTCTGGATTTCTGTTATCACTAACCTCCTTGGCCAGCATACTTAAGCAGGATATAACCAACACGATCATTAACATGACAGCCTAGAAGGTAGGGCATATAAAGCTGAAGAAAGGTAAAGAGAACATTCCAGAAGAAATGTATTAAAAAGAGTGTAAGTTATCAAAACCATAGCATATTCAGCCCAGATTGGCTCAGTAAATAATCCAGTTTCGTTAGAGCACAGAAACCAATTAGAAGAGTTGTTGAAGATAAACCCAGAAAGGGAGATCAGAGCCAGATCATACAGGATCACAAAATTCAACAAAGGCATTTAGCTACAGCTCTGAGCAAGGGACCAATGTGATTCCAATAATGTTCTAGAAAGCGTAATCTGGCATTATATACTAGATGGATTTGAGCATGGCGGCTCAAACTCACCAGCCACTCCTCTGTAGGAAGGTTGGGCAAACTACTTCCGTAGTGATACTGCCTCAGAAACCCAAGGAGGGGTCACTATGAGTCAGGTCCAACTTGATGGCAAATAACAACAACAATTAAAAGATCATTGCAATAGTCTGCTACTCTGTGAATTCCTCAAAGGCTATGTTTCTTTTCACATTTGTTTCTGTATTCTCAAAACTAACAGAGTGCTTGAGACAGAGCAGGCACTCAATAATTGTTTCAATGGAATGAATGAGTCAAAGAAAGTAATGTGAACCTTAATTGGAATGGGAATAATGGAAATAGAAATATATATATTTGGAAAATATTGCAGAGGTAGAAACAAGGATATTTGCTAGCAGATAGTAAGTGGAGAGGATAGGACAGAATCAATAAAGACTTTGATAAATACTATGTGCTCTGCATTACAGGTTCTGGAATAAAACCTGGTCATCTTGGGTAGAATTTACCATATTTTACCTTGGTTACTGGAGCTCTGGTGGCACAGTTGTTAATGCATTCAGCTGCTCCATGGGAGAAAGAAGAAGCAGTCTGCTACCATAAAGATTTACAGCCTTAGAAACCCCATGGGGCAGTTCTACTCTGCCCTATAGGGTCATTAAGAGTCCGAATCAACTCAAAGGCAGTGAATTTGGGTTTTCGCTTTCTGGTATATCTCATCATTTTAAACCATTTGTTTCGCTTTTGTCTTCATTTATATGTAAAACTTTTAAGAGTATATAATCTACTCTGTTATGAGGAATAATAAAATCTTATTGTTTCTTTAATTAACCCATTTTCACACCAAAGAAACCATTACAGAACCACCTTCAGCTATACTGAAACCAAACCAAACCCACTGCCATCGAACCAATTCCCACTTACAGCAACACCCATTGGGTTTCCGAGGAGGTAAATCTTTACAGAGTAGACTGCCCACTCTTCCATTTGCAGAGTGGCTGGTGGGTTTGAACCACAACCTTCCAGTTAGCAGTTAAATGTCTCAGGCACTGCGCCAACAGAGCTGCTTAATTTCAGCTATATACCTCCAAAAATACACATACCACACAGACTACTCTTTGTGGGTCCAGTCTTAGCAGACTGTGACACCTCATGGCGCATTTTTTTTTTTCCTTTTTATCTCCAGGGTGTCTGGCAAAGAATAAGTGCTCAAGTAATGTTTGCTGAACTGAAATGAGCTGACTTAGAAACCTCACAGAGGTTATCGATGGTTTCTGGTGGCCTTTATGTTCCCCTCCCCCAGTCTCACTGTCCTTCCCACGGTGCATTAAATTTAGACAAATGAGATCCAGAATAGGAGTGGTTAACAAGAAACAGAAAATAAAAAC
>NW_006921638.1:1050157-1050656 GCF_000298275.1 Orycteropus afer afer | reverse complement strand
TGCAGGTTTGCTTGTTATTTCTTCTTTTTATTTCCCTTTTCTCTTTTTTGGGTTACTGTTCCTGTGTGATTACATGGTGTATTTTACTTCCATGGGCTTTTAGTTTTTCGATAGACAGTCAATTGTACTTTCTGTCTAACTGAGTGGGAGACAACAACAATCCACATAAGACACAACCACACCCACAACTCCTGGGACTTCACTTACCGAGCAAGAGGAACTTCCTCCATCTCCAGAAACGGCCCAACGATAAAACACCACCAAGAAGAGCCTGAACCACCCTTGGCTGCTCTTCATAAACAGTTAACAGAGATCTAAATACAACAATGTCATAATGCCTCAGAAGCAACAGACCATCAGAGCCCACGCAAAGAAACAGGATAAAGTGGTAGAAACAAGGGAGTAGGATACAGACCCAGAATACATCCCTGAGGAAGAAGCAGCATTGGAACTCTCTGATAAGGAATTCAAAAGAATTATCTTTAGGTATCTTCAAAGG
>NW_006921638.1:1026893-1035431 GCF_000298275.1 Orycteropus afer afer | reverse complement strand
AAATAAAATACTTGGGAATAAATCTTACCAGGGACACAAAAGACCTGTACAAAGAAAACTATAAAAAACTACTTCAAGAAACCATAAGAGGCGACTTCTCTGGCCCCTCTCAGGGACCCGTGAACCTTGCCCAGGCCCCTCTCGGGGACCCGTAAACCTCTCCCGGGAGCGCAGAATAAAAACTTCTCTTTAACCCCACTTTTGTGCGTCCTCGTCTCCTTACGACGACCTTACAGCTGGTGCGTTGGCCAAGAAGGGGAAGTGTGGTGCAAGTAATCTCTGCTGGAACAGAGTGCTGCACCACCCCCCTTCTCCCTTTCCTCCCCCTTTTCATGGACCAGGAACCTCCAGCCATCATCATCAAACACGGTCTCCATTTCCAAGATTCTGGGGAACCGACTGGGACGCTGGTCCTTTGACATAATCTTTCCACCAGGACTTAAGGGATCATGGGTAACCAGAACTCCAAACCAGACCCAACTCCTCCAACCCCTGACCTGCCGTTGACTGTCCTGGGTCGGGCAGCTGAGGACTGAAGGAGCCCCGACTCGTCGACTCCAATCACTCTCACCGAGCCCAAGGTAACATTCAAGGTAGCGGGTAAGCTGACGTCCTTCTTGGTTGATATGGGGGCTACCTATTCTGTCTTACCTTCCTTCCCGGGACAATTATACCCCTCCCGGGTCTCAGTGATAGGAGTTGACGGACACCCCTCCCAACCCCAGGTACAGGTCCTGTCACATGCCTTATAGACAACAGAATTATTACACGCTCATTTTTAGTAATGCTTACCTGCCCCACTCCACTTTTAGGAAGAGACCTTCTTTTTAAGCTAGGGGTCACCCCTACATTGGACACAAGACCCCTCAGGAACACTTTTATTATCACTAATCTCTACTCCAGCATTCACACCAAACCCTCCTTTACCTCCTGATTTAGTAAATCCCATTGTATGGGACATCTCTACTCCTAGTATTACTACCCACCATTCACCTGTTATTATTCATTCAAAGAATCCTTCTCATTTTCCCTCATGACCCCAATTTCCCATCTCTCTGACACACCGACAGGGATTAAAACCTCTTATCCAGCAAACCCTGCAAGGACAAATTCTAGAAAGACCTCAGAAGGTCCCAGTGTCTTCATGGGTACAAATTATTCAACATACTTTATCCTTTCTTAACCATTCACGCACTTTATCCAGTATTTCCCACTGTTTCTTTTGTGCCTCTCTTCTACGACCTTTACTTGCAGCTGTACCCATTAATTCCATTCAACCATCAACGATACCCAGACCCAATCCTTCCTGCACCACTCCTCCATTACAAGTGCCTCTTTGGGAACCTGAAACCCTTAACCAGATACATCCTTCCTGAGTTTGTTTTTTCACCACCAACACCTTATCTACCTCCCTGAGGCACAGTTTCTGCTCACAAAACATCTCTACTGTGTCCCACATCTCTGCAGCACCTGGCACGTACTTTTGGTATAATGGAACTTTAACCAAATGTTTCAACTCCACCACTCCAGGCCCCTGCTTTCCAGTAACAATAGTACCCCAACTTACTCTGTATGGGGAATCTGAATTTTCCTGGCTATTACCTGAAACCAGAGCCAAAAGAGCTGCTTTTCTACCTATCATGGTGGGCCTCAGTTTAGCCTCCGCTTTTGCAGCAGGAGGAATAGCAGGTGGAACCTTGGGTCATAGTGTAGTATCAGCCCAAGATTTCCAAACCCATCTAGAGGTAGCACTTGAAACTACAGCAGATTCTCTGGCCTCCCTCCAGCGGCAACTAACCTCTTTAGCCCAAGTTACTTTACAGAATCGAAGAGCTTTGGACCTATTAACAGCAGGAAAAGGTGGAACTTGCCTCTTTCTTAAAGAAGAATGCTGCTATTTTATCAACGAATCCGAATCCGGTCTGGTGGAACAAAAAACATCAATACATTGACTCAGCTGAGTGAGGAACTATGTAATGGACACCAAACGGAAACCTCACCATTTGAATAGCTCCAATCACCACTAACAGCCTGGTTATTACCCTTTATAGGACCTCTTATACTAATAAGTCTCTTTTTTATTTTCGCCCCTTGCCTCTTTAGATTCCTCCAAAACCGGCTTAAAGAAATGTCCAGAGTCACTGTTACCCAACTGCTACACCCATACACCCACCTGCCAACCGACCCAATTTCCACTGACCCCAGCTTTTAACCCCACTCCGACCCTGTTCAGCAGGAAGCAGCCAGAACAATCACCAAAAAAGGCTGGAATGTCAGGCAGGAACATGGCAGGCCAGGCGGGTAAAGGATTAAGCCAGAAAGAATTAGGAGAACTGGTCAAGCAAGGGAGTGGCTGACCATACCCTATACTAAACCCCAGCACATGACCTTGAAGACCTTCAACTATTTCCTGTCCACTATGCTAATGGAGTGTTTCAACTCTGCTTCCTGCCCCCATGCTAATAAGGTGCTTTTACCTTATTGGTTCCTGTAACACATACCCTGCTATCAATCTGGTCCTTTAAGAACCAGGAAGAAAATCACTATAAAAAACCCTTTCTTTCACCTAGGCAGCACGACTTCTTTGGCCCCTCTCAGGGACCCATGAACCTCAACCAGGCCCCTGTTGGAGACCCGTAAACCTCTCCCGGGAGCACAGAATAAAAACTTCTCTTTAACCACCCCCCCCCAAAAAAAAGAAACCATAAGAGATGTACATAAATGGAAGAACATCCCATGCTCGTGGATAGGAAGATTGAGCATTGTGAAAATGTCAGTTCTACCCAAAGAAATCTATACATTCAATGCAATCCCAATCCAGATCCCCTCAACATTCTTCAGGGATATGGAAAAACTAATCACTAACTTTATATGGAAAGGAAAGAGACCTCAGATAAGCAAAGCACTATTGAAGAAGAAAAACAAAGTAGGAGGTCTCACACTGCCGGATCTCAAAACCTACTATACAGCCATAGTAGTCAAAACTGCCTGGTATTGGTATAATGACAGATCCATAGACCAACGGAATAGAATTGAGAACCCAGAAATAGATCCATCAACCTATACTCAGCTGATCTATGACAAAGGCCCAAAATCCATTAAATGGGAAAGAAAATGTTTATTTAATAAACTGGAGATCCATTTGCAGAAAAATGAAACTAGACCTGTGCCTCACATCATACACAAAAACAAACTCCAGATGGATCAAAGACTTAAATGTGAAACCTAAACTATACAATTACCTCAGGGAAAATATAGGGACAAATTTAAGGGCCCTAATATATGGCATAAATAGACTATCAAGCATAACTCAAAATGCACAAACAGCAGAAGAGAAACCAGATGATTGGGGCCTTTTAAAAATTAAATTTTTATGTGCCTCCAAAGACTTCTCCAAAAGAGTCAAAAGAGAACCTGTTGTTTGTTGTTGATATGTGCCATAGAGTCAGACCTGACTCATAGAGACCCCTCCTTGGGTTTCCGAGGCAGTACCACTACGGAAGTAGATTGCCCAACCTTCCTTCCGAGGAGTGGCTGGTGGGTTTGAACGGCCAGCCTTCTGGTTAGAGGTCAAGTGCCTTAGGCACTATGCCACCAGAGCTCCTAAAGAGAACCTACAGATTGGGAAAAAATATTTGATAATAACATTATCTGACAAGGGCCTTATCTCTAGAATTTATAGAACACTCCAACACCTCGATAACAAAAAGACAAACAATCCAATTAAAAAATGGGCAGAAGACATGAATAGACAAGGATATTCAAGCGGCCAACAAACACATGAAGAAATGCTCATGATCATTAGCTATTAGAGAGATGCAAATCAAAACAACGAGATACCATCTTGCACCAACACTAGTAGCAAAGTTCAACAGGACAGAAAATAACAAATGCTGGCAAGGTTGTGGAGAGATTGGGACTCTCCTACACTGCTGGTGGGACTTTAAAATGGTACAACCATAGTGGAAAGCAGTATGGTGATTCCTTCAAAAGTTGGAATTAGAAATACCATTTGAACCAGCTATTCTATTACTAGGTATATACCCTAAAAAAAAGTGAGAGCCATGACAAGAACAGATATATGCATACCCATGTTCATTGCAGCACTATTTACAATAGCCAAAACATGGAAACAACCTAGATGTCCATCAACTGAGGAATGGATAACCAAACTATGGTACATACACACAATGGAATACTATGCAACGCTAAAGAATAATGTAGAATCTGCAAAATACCACATAACGTGGATGAACTTGGAGGACATTATGCTGAGTGAAATAAGTCAATCACAAAAGGACAAATATTGTATTAGTCCATTATTGTATAAGTTAAGGAAAGGTTTATCTATTGAAGGAAATGTTCTTTGTTGGTTACCAGGGGTGGGAGGGGAGGGGAGGGAACACTGTTAGATATATAGAGATAAGTATTGATTTGGGTGAAGGGAGGGGCAATGTACCAAATCTATGTGACCAGTATGACAGCACTGAGGATGAGAAAGACATAGAGAGGTACATGGGAGGTACAGACAACAAATATGAACCCTTTTGCACATATAGTACTACGTTGTCAAGGAAGGCAAACATGGGTATATGAGTGGATAGATGGGTGGACAGGCTGTACAATTAGGTATGTCTATGAAATGGGGAGTGTATCTAAGTCCAGGGCAATCCTACTTCCGTAGTGATACTGCCTCGGAAACCCAAGGAGGGGTCGCTATGAGTTGGGGCCGACTCGACGGCAAATAACAACAACAACAACAACATCCAAGTACATATATAGGGTTGACAGACAATGGTCCTACAAGTTTATGTGAATGATCAGAATTCCCAGGTGTACAGTAGAACTGACAAGGGGCAAGATTGTGGTCACTGCTTGGTCACAGCCAGCTACCAAGAGAGACCGAGTAGTTCAACCTGTGGGCTTGGGACCATAGTTGCAGGGGACATCAAGCTCAACTGGCACAACATACTATACAAAACATTGTTCCACCTCCTACCTTGGCGAGTAGCGACTGGGATCTTAAAAGCTAGCAAACTGCCATCTAGATGCAACAATGGGTCCCTCCTCATCCAGAGCAAAGAAGAATGAAGAAAAACAAAATTCATGGAAACAATTAGTCCTAGCGACTGGTACACCATCTGATCTGCAGCCTATACGACTATGAGACCAGAAGAACTAGATGGTGTCCGGCTACCACTGTCATCCACTTGAAAGGGGATCTATGTAGGAGAACCTTCATAGAGAGGGAGAACAATGTGGAACAAAACTCAAAATCATTGGAGGAAAAAAAGGTGTGGACCAGGTTTGCTGGTCTGATAGAGCCTGGTGGAACCACTGAGACTATAGCCCCTAGCTGCCCTTCAGGTCTGGAATTGAACCCGCACCTGTGGTTTCCAGCCAAACGGGACAGGCATATGAGCTGAACATTTACCTTAGGTAGATACACTCCTTGGAGAGAACAATCATGGGAGAAAGAAGGGCTGCTTATGCACAGGGAGAGAGCTCAGGGGGCAGGAGCCCATGGAGGGATGGACACTGGGAGGAGGTAACTGTGGGGAGGAGGTGGGAGGGGAGCTGGTGCATTATGGTAAACTGTGGTCAATATCATGAGACAAAGTACATGTGAACTGCTGTATGGAGAGTGAATTTGCTCTGTAAATCTTCACCCAAATCACAATAAAAAAAACAAGCAGAGATCCTAAATATTTCTGAACAAGTAACTCAGAAATAGCCTTACTGCTTTTCCTTTCCTTTAACCTACAGAACTATGAGAAAATAAATTCTGTTCTATAAAGTTATCTATTTGTGGAATTTGTGTTATAGCCCAAAAAACCAAACCTACTGCCATCAAGTTGATTCCAACTCATAGCAACCTCTAGGGTTTCCAAGGCTGTAAATCTTTATAGAAGTAGATTGCCTCATCGTCCTCCCACAGAGCAGCTCATAGGTTTGAACCACCAACCTTCTGGTTAGCAGCCAAATGCTTTACCCACTATGCCACCAGTGCTCCTTTGTGTTACAGCAGCACTTAGTAATTTAAAAAGCTTCTGATTCAATACGTCTGGGTTAGAGTTTGAGATTCTGTTTGTTTAACAAGTACCCAGGTGATGCTGATGTTGCTGGTCCAGAGGCCACATTAGGAGAACAACCATTCTAAGGAAGAAGAGATCATTTAGAGACACATTTCTGAAATTTTAATTAGTATCCTCAGAGAGCTCCAAGAGAATGATACAACTATCTTTTTTAAAAAATAGAAATGGAAAGCAATTGGAAAATACAAAATAGTTCTGGAAAATTAAAAAATCTTTATGAACTTAAAAAATTCAGAAGAGCTGCATAGGAACTAAAATCCACACAGAATATACACAGAGAAATCTACAGAGAATATACACAGCATTATTTCCACCAATTCAACACTTTCTACATGTACAATATAGTGACACTGATTACATTCTTTGATTTGTGCTATCATTCTCACTCTCCTTTTCTGAGTTCTTCCTCCCTCGTCAATATAAATCACTATCCCTTCAGGTTCCTATTTAATATTTCAAGTTACTGTTGTTATTTGCTCCCATATAGATAGCTCTTCAAAGAGCATAACATTTTTTTCCTTTGTTTAATTCCTGTTTAACAACAAACATCTACTATATGTAATGGGACAACTAGAACGAAATTAGAGAGAATGTTGACACACTCTAGAAAATGTAATTAATGTCACTGAACAACTGTATAGAAATTGTCAAATAGGAGCCTAATTCACTGTGTAAACTTTCACTGAAAATAAAATATTAAAAAAGAAAAAAAGAGAAAGATATACATCATAGAAATATGTGTGCAAACATATATACATGTGTGTATCTTGTTTTACATTTTATATGCAGACAGTTGAGAACTAGTAGGATAAACATAAAACTGTAGCTTATGATTAGTTCTTTGGAAGAAAAAGGGGAGTAGATGAATGTTCAGTTTATGTTACACACATATTGTGTTCAAATTTTATTTCAACAAACATACACTATTTTTAGAATATGTTTTGTGTTGGATAAAAAAACCTGAGCTTGCACGTAACAACTGAATCCAGAATAATCCGTTCATAGACCATAATGGGAAAAAACTGGTTTAGCACATTACCTCTATACAAGAAAACCAAAGCCTTTTGTGACATATCTAGCAAATAATATATGATCAACATTTAAATGCCTCATCATTAATAAATATAAGCAGTATTAATGGCAGTATTTGAGACATGCAATTCACTAGAGTTATATTATAAAGCTACTGACAGACTAAATGAAAAACATCAGTACACTCTTTACATTGTCTTAATAAACACCTACCGAATCGTTTGCTGCTAGTGCAAGTGCAAGGTTCACTGTAAGGAAAAAAAATAATAATTAAATTTTGTAACTTTTCTTCTATTAAAATTCATTTTGCCTTTTAATATTTTCAATGTAAAAAGCAAAGCACAGAAATTTTTAATATATCTCCCTTATGTGTAAGCAAGGAAATGAAGAGAAGGAAGAAAGTAAAAAGGATTAAAAAAGTAGTGTTCCAAGTAAAGCAACAGATGCCTGCCTAAAAATTAGCATCATAAATAAACCAATTATAATTTGTGACAATTTTGTTTAAATAATTCCCTAAGTTAAAAATAATAATAATAATGGAATATATGTTGCTGTTGTTACATGCCACTGGGTTAGTTATAACTCATAGTGACCCGATATACTACAGAACAAAACGCTGTCCAGTCCTGCACCATCCTCACAATTGTTGCCATGCTTGGAGCCATTGTCTCAGTCACTGTTTCAATCCACGTATTTTGAGTGCCACCCAATCTTATCTTCCAGAACTATAAAAGATAATGTATCCTTGCTACTCATGAGGTTTTCAGGGGCCAATTCTCTCAGAAGTGCACCTGGTTGTGTCCTTCTTCCTAGTCTGTCTGAGTCTGGAAGCTCCGCGGAAACCTGTCCACCAAGGCTGACCTTGCTGATGTGCAATACCAGGGCACAGCTTCCAGCATCACAGCAACATGCAGGCCACCACAGTACGACAAACTGACAGATGAGTGGGGGAATGGAATCAATGATCCAATTATTTTCAAAAGCATGTTTTACAGAAAAATTATCTACATGGGTCTCTTAATAAATAAAAATGGTATGGTTATGATCTACTGCCTTTTCAAAATAAATGCCGATACTACAGTAGTTTGGAGCATTGAACTCATAAATACACAAATATACACAAAAGATTAGATCACTATGCACTTTGCACTATGCCAGTGAATCCCAGAGACTTAAGTGGAGGAAACTAGTAGTCTCCAAACCACTGTTCCCTCTACACCTTTAGCCCAGCAATAGGGATATGCTACAACTGAGAAGAAAGGTCAGAAAGTAATATATTTCTAAATCCAATAAACAAATAGATCCTCATGCTGTGAATGACATGTCCTTACAGAAGAATATTACAAATGATGGTGAATTGTTTTGTTTTGTTTTTTAATTTTATTTTGATTTGGGTGAAGATTTACAGAGT
>NW_006921638.1:1018421-1025481 GCF_000298275.1 Orycteropus afer afer | reverse complement strand
GTGCATATATCTGTTCTTGTCATGGCTCTCACTTCTCTAGGGTATATACCTAGTTATGGAATGGCTGGGTCAAATGGTATTTCTAATTCCAACTTTTGAAGGAATCGCCATACTGTGAATTGTTTCTTTTAACGTAGTTAAGAGCATAAGCTTTCAAGGTTAAGAGCATAAGCTTTCAAGGCAGACTCCTTCAAATTTCACCTCTTCTACCTTCTGCTGCATAACCTTGACCACATTATTTAACTCCTAAATCTGTTTCCTCCTCTATAAAACGGAGGCAACATCTACTTCACAACTGTGATGAGGACTGAGTTAAATAATGTATGTGAAGTACTTAGCATGCTATTGGATTAGTTTTTATAAACTATAAAATAATCCTGAATTTCAGGTGTATGTACATTAAACATAATCTAACTTTGAAACGGAAATTTTTAAGTTAAGGTCTTCTGCATTTATATTGGGAGCTCTGGTAGCACAATGCCTAAGGCACTTGACTGCTAACCAGAAGGCCGGCAGTTCAAACCCACCAGCCACTCCTCGGAAGGAAGGTTGGGCAATCCTACTTCCGTAGTGATACTACCTCGAAAACCCAAGGAGGGGTCGCTATGAGTCGGGGCCAACTCGACGGCACATAAAAACAACAACAACAACAAGCATTTATATAAGAGAATCAAATCTGTATTAATCAAATGTCATTCTAATCCAGATTATCACTAACCAAAAAAAAAAAACCAAACTCACTGCTGTCGAGTTGGATCCAACTCATAGTGAACCCTCCTTGGGTTATTGAGGCAGTATATCTACAGAAGTAGATTGCCCAATATTCCTTCCGAGGAGTGGCTAGTGGGTTTGAACCACCAGCCTTCTGGTTAAAAGTCAAAATGTCTTAGGCACTATGCCATCAAAGCTCCCAAAATATCACTATCATACATATTTAATGGGAAGTGTTTTGAGAGAGTTTGGGACAGAAATTAAGTCATGCAAGGGAAAATATATAATACCAACAGAGTTACCTATTTCTAAGCTTATGTTTTTATGTATGCAATTACAGCTGTTATATAGGCCACCTCTTCAAGACAGATGGTAAAATGTTAATAGAGAAAGAATGCAAGGAATGGACATCTACTGAAGCACCTACTGTGTGTCACACTCTGTACACTTTCTCATATATTTTCTTACTTAATTACTTTTACATGGCAACAGATGATCTTCCACCTAAAAACGGTACATACACTGGTGAAATCACATCTATCTGTTTTAAACATGTGCTAACCTACAGACCCAAAAAATACTTCACACAAAACCAAGGAACTTATAGAAAAAGTCATAAAATCTCCTCGGATTTTTAAGCAGTCTAAGTAATCAAGAAGAATACAAAAGAATTCAGACCACTGAAAACAGATAAGTGTACTTGGAATTCTAAGACAGAAGTAGAATCTAGAACCAAAGATTAAGAGCACAATTTTTACAATAATATACTGTCTCTGAAAGAGTAGATTATGGTTTATTACAAATAACAATATTTAGTAAATCTTAATTTCCTCAAAACATCTGACAAACTTTTGCATAATTCCCTTTAGGTCAAAACTGGAGGAAAAATGGATCTAGTAACCATGTAGATAGAATTATAGCTGGTTCAATAACTATAAATTACTATACTGGAAAAGTATGGCCCCTATGTCAATCCACAGGAAGATGTCTAATGACATGCACAGAATGCTCTACTGGCCCTGCTTATTTCAAAAATGTCACTGACTTTGGGGGGGGCGGGGCTAGGAATCAAAGTTTAGAAGATGTCAGACTGGAACTATGCCAAAATTAAAACAAAATTTAATAAGGATAATCATTAAGTTGTAGGGTTAAAAAAAATCAACTCCAAAAAGTTGGTTAAATCTGATTTATCATCCATTCCTACTGAAAATTCAGTAACACAACAATTAGAAAACAGTGCTTTCACAATCGATAACTGCCAAAATTCCTAGATTACTCTTTGTATCATAAAAAATTACATGGCTCCAAATTAATAAATGGACCTCTGGTGGCTTGGTGCCTAAGGCATTTGACTGCTAACCAGAGGGTTGGCGGTTCAAACCCATCCACCACTCCATAGAAGGAAGATGGGGCAATCTACTTCTGTAAATATTTACCACCTCAGAAACCCAATGAGGATCAGTACGAGTCAGAATCGCCTCAATGGCAGTGAGTTTTGAAATTAATAAATAAGTCACCCCTTGTGAGTAAGATTGGGGAAAAAGTTCTCCTCTTACTTTATTATCCTGGAATAATTTTTTTTAGAAATAAAAGGTTTCTTTCAAAAATGTCTTGGAAATATTTGGTTATTAGTTGCAGGCAATAATCATATGTATATAAAAGCTGGACAATGAATAGGGAACACAGAACTGATGCATTAGCATATGGAGTTGGTGAAGAATACTGAATATACCATGGACTGCCAGAAGAATGAACTAATCTGTCTTGGAAGAAGTACAAACAGAATGCTCCATAAAAACAAAGATGGTGAGAGTTTGTCTCATGTACTTTAGACATGTTATCAGGAGAGACCAGTCCCTGGAGAAGGATATCATGTTTGGAAAAGTAGAGGGTCAGTGAAAAAGGGGAATGCCCTCAACAAGATGGACTGATGAAGTGGCTGCTACCATGGGCCTCAAACACAGCAACAATAGTAAGAATGGTGAAGGACCTGGGAACATTTCATTCTGCTGTGCATGGATTGCCATGTGTCAGGACAACTCAACAGCACCCCAGTCTTGGACAGTAACTCTTCTATTTCTGGTGTCACCTCTTTTATGGGTTCTGAGAGCAGCATTTCAGTCACAATAAAAAGGGCATAAAAAGGTAAAATCAATAAAGAAAGCCACTAGAAAAAAATTATCTGCTCACAATGTATTAATATTATGATATAAATATTACAAAGAATGGGAGCTCTGGTACTGTAGCGCGTAAGGCTTTTGACTGCTAACCAGAAAGCAGGCAATTCAAACCCACCAGCCACTCCTTGGAAGGAAGATGAGGCAATCTACTTCCGTAGTGATACTGCCTTGGAAACACAAGGAGAGGGCACTATGAGTCGAATCCAACTTGACAGCAGTGAGTTTGGTTTTTTTTGGTATTACAAAGAACAGATTATATTTTAAATAATTAAAATAATGTTAAACCTTTTCAGGCATTTAAAAAAGTTAGATCTATGTTGATTATTTAAAAATGATGAAAATTAACTGCTATATGGAAAGTGAATTTGCTCTGTAAATCTTCACCCAAATCACAATTAAAAAATAATAAAAAAAAAATTTTTAATGGTGAAAATTACATTATACTTAAATGAAAAAATGTCATAATAATGTAAACAATCTGATTGCAACTATGTAGCTTTGCATACATCGACCAAGATTGAAGAAGACCATAAAACAGAAATAATTTCGTACTGATGTTACTAAATTTTTAAAAAAGTAAAAATTACAACAAAAACAGCAACTAATTGGTGAATATTTACTATGTAGGAGACACTAGGTAAATGGTTACCTCATTTAATTTGCAAAACCACCTAGGAAAGAGGTCATCATCATTCCACATTCTAGTTAAATAAACTGAAGATCTCATGGGCAACCTTACCAACTTTTCCTCAGTTAAGAAGTCACAGACCTGGTTATGTAACCAGTTTTATATAACTTCAAAATCTAAGCTTCTAACCATTATACCAACTCCTGACACTAAGGGAAAAAAAAAAAAAATCCACTGCAGTGACCAAATAAGACAGAGTAGAACTGCAGCCAAGTGTTGAACTATTGCGCTACTGCTGTTGTTGTTGTTGTTATGTGCCATCAAGTTAGACCCAACTCATAGCGTCACGTCTGGGTTTCCAAGGCAGTATCACTACAGAAGTAGATTGCCCACTGCACTACTAGAGTTCCGCTAATACTAAGAAGCTAGCTACTAAAAAATCCACAAATGCTAAACTTCTTTAAGTAATCATAATTTTAATAGTGTATGCTTGCAAGTTGGCAGAAGTTCTTAATGAGGATCAGAATTAATATTCTGTAATACCTGCTGTAGTAGATTTTCCAACTCCGCCCTTTCCAGAAGCCACAACTATAACTTGGTTAACACCTTCTATCGGTTTCTGCCTTGGGAGTCCTCGGGACATGATTTGTGTTCTTCTTTGTTTTAGGGTGTCATTCTCAACGCCAGATAACTTAAAAAAAAAAAAAAAAAACCATGCGTCTTAAATAAACCATCTACATTATTATGAGATTAAAGTAAAAAAAAAAATCGGGGTTTAAGAGGACTTTTCTAGTCTAATTCTGCGCATTTTATCGCAATTGTGAAGATACATTGTTTAAACTGAAATTTATCTGCCAGTACTCGATGACATTAAAGATGTAAATAAGTTTCCTTTTTTACGTAGTTAAATAACCCACGTGTTTTCCCTCTTTTTAACATCTTGCTTGCTAATAATCCAAAATCAGGAAAGCAATGTGCAATGTACACATCCATGTTCTAAACATCCATTTCTTGTCTCTTGGCCGAACCCTACTGGGGGCCTGCCTGGAAAATGGGGACATCCAATCAACTGTGGCCTAACTGAGTCGCCAGGTGGGTAGGGAGCCACGGAGGACTAAGACGAGTCCTTGGCAGAAGACAGCACAAAGTCCCCTGAGACCCTGCAGCCCCAGTATCTCCGTCCCTCCCGCCTTTGCCTGCCTTACAGCACCACAGACCTGGCGCCGACAAACCAACGCTGGGCTTCCACCAACCAGTGCAGTCACCCCGCCACCACGCCTGAGCGACGCCGCACCAACAAGCTGCAAGCGCGGCAGCGAACCCATGGCGAACATCACTGCCCGGAGCAATACCCGGAAACCGACGCGGCACGCGCGGGATGATGACGTCACACAACAACGCTAGGCTTCCTCTCCCTAGCAACCAGCCACCTTTGAATTCCTTAGGCCTAGGAATCTTACTCCTTTCATACTCGGGTCATGTTATCAGGAGGGACCAGTGCCTGGAGAAGGCCGTCATTGTGGTAAGGTAGAGGGTCAGTGAAAAAGAAAAGACCCTCAGTGAGACAATGGGTCTTTGGCACAGTGTGTTGACACAGTGGCTGCAACAATGGGCTCAAATATAGCATGGATTTTGAGGATGGTGCAGGCCCCAGCCATGTTTCCTTCTGTTGTACATAGGTCCCTATGAGGAGAACCAACTCCACAGCAGCTAACAACAAGAAACACAGGGAAAAAAAATAAAAGGTAAAATTATTAACAGTAGCAGTGTTGCAATGTCCATATTCAGTAAGAAAACCTGGAGTATTTTCAAATTCTATCATATCCCACTGTTGAGTTGGGTCAGGTTTTTTTAAATTTTCTAAGCCTTAATTTTCCTAAGAAGATACCAGTAAGTTTTCAACCTATCTACTTCAAAACTTGTGGAAGGACCAAATAAGATGATACATGTGGAAACGCTTCATAAACATCTGATGAAACGCTGCAAAATGTTTGCATTTCATATTGCTCATCTATAAAGTAGGTATTAGGAGCTCTGGTAGCATAGTGGCTAAAGCACTTGACTGCTAACCAGAAGGCTGGCGGTTCAAACCCACCAGCCACTCCTCAGAAGGAAGGTTGGGCAATCCTACTTCCGTAGTGATACTGTCCCGGAAACCCAAGGAGGGGTCGCTATGAGTCGGGGCTGACTCGACGGCACATAACAACAACAAAGTAGGTATTATTCACTTGTAGGGTAGTTGAAGTTAAGAAATGCATGAAGAATGGCTATCACATAGTGTTGTTGTTATGTGCCATCGAGTCAGACCCAACTCATAGCAACCCCCTCCTTGGGTTGCCGAGGCAGTATCACTATGGAAGTAGATTGCCCCATCTTCCTTCTGAGTAGTGAGTGCCTGGTGGGTTTGAACCACCAGCCTTCTGGTTAGCAGTCAAGTGTCTTATGCACTATGCTACCTGAGCTCCCATCACACAGTACATACATTCAATAAATGTTAACTATTGTGATCATTATTCATTGTGTAGAGGTTTATGATGTGGACAGCTATATAAATGATAATGAATTCTCTAAGAGAGAACATAAGAGGAAGAGCAACTGAGACCAAGGGTTGTGGAATGAATTAATTATTAACTTGGTTTAATTTTGACAGATTAGGGTTTCAGAAGAGTAGTAGAGATGTCAATTGTTTCTTTTTCAACCACCACTACTCCACATTTACAAATCAATTGGCTCTTTCAAGAGTATTCTCCTTTGTTGTTGTTGTTACATGCCGTTGAGTCGGATCAGACTCATAGTGACACCTCTTTCAGTTTCCGAGGCAGTATCACTATGGAAGTATATTGCCCAGCCTTCCTCCCAAGGAGTGTCTGGTGGGTTTGAACCACCAGCCTTCTGGTTAGCAGTCAAGTGCCTTAGCCACTACACTACCAGAGCTCCTTTAGCTCTTAAGATTGATAAATCATTCAACTCCATCCCCATGGTTACTAATTGAATTAAAGATTGACACATGATCAAAATTGAGTCAATCAGATTCTTTCTCCAAAGAACTCAAGAAGTAAGAAAAATAAGAGATGTAAATTAATCTTGCATTGAAGTAATCATGTCCTAGTATGTGCACAGAGAAGCAGAAAAAGCCTGTGCCCGTGAAAGAAGAATAAAGCAAACCATAAGAGATCATTTGTCTAGAGAGAAAAGGAAGAACAGCTACACTGGTTCATAACAGCTTTCCAGTTCCTAGTTCTAATCTTTAGTGACGTTCAGCTATACTTCCTATCCTTAAGTTCCATGAGTTACACTTATATCCATCCAAAAAAGTTTCCCTTGTGCCTTACCCTAATTTGAGTGGGTTTCTGTAAATTTGTAACTATGGTAAAATATATTTTCTAATATTTATCAAGGTTTAAGCATAGGCACTGACAAAGGCGGGCTTGTGCTTACTCACTGGTCTGCACTGAACACGTTCCCTTGTTACCCTACCGAGAGGGACCAGGTCTTCAGGAGGAAGGTAAGCACAGGCGTAGCACAGAGTAGCAGGCCGGAA
>NW_006921638.1:988508-989921 GCF_000298275.1 Orycteropus afer afer | reverse complement strand
AGGGACAACCAATAAGGCTAAGCTCAGATTTCTCGACAGAAACCATGCAGGCGAGAAGAGAGTGGGATGGTATATATAAAACACTGAAAGAGAAAAATTTTCAACCAAGAATTATGTACCCAGCAAAAGTGTCCCTCAATTATGATGGTGAAATTAGGACATTTCCAGATAAGCAGAAATTAAGGGAATTTGTTAACACCAGACCAACCTTACAAGAAATGCTAAAGGGAGACTTTTGGACAGAGACGCAACAACTAAACATTAACACACACGATGATATAACCCAGAAACCAACCCAACTATGGAAGTATCCAAAGTAAATAAGCCTACAAGATTGTAAACAGAACCAGAGACACCAACCAACAAATGAGGACAACTACAAACCAAAAAGAGGGGAAAACAATCTGTGTCGTTACAGAACTTCTAGATGGTAGAGAAGTCAAGACAACTACAAGAATGGAATGGACTGTTCTAAACTTGGGAAGAAAAGTATAAATCACAGGGTAACCTCTAAGAAAAATGATAAACCTTCACATCAAAATCAAAAAGAAGACCAGCATAAATAGTCAGCAAATACTAAAACAATAGCAATGAAAGAAATGATAACATGATTCACAAACAAAATGAGCTCAGCATAGAAAATTATATGAAACAAAGAAATTGACACAGTGGAAAAGCGCATGACAAAAATGACAGCAACAAATTCATATTTGCTGATAATTACATATCTGGCAAGGGACTTATCTCTAAGATTGATATAAAACTCCAATGCCTCAACACCAAAGGAATTAACAATCCAATTGAAAAATGGGCAGAAGACATGAATAGACACTTCACCAAGGAGGATATTCAGGTGGTCAGCTAATACATGAAAGGATGTTCACAATCATTGGCCATCAGAGGGATGTAAATTAAAACATACAATGAGATGTATGGTCTCACCCCAGCACTGATGGCAAGGTACAATGAGACAGAAAATAACAAATGCTGGTGGGGATGTGGAGAGATTAGGACTCTCATACACTGCTTGTGTGACTGTGAAGTGACACAAGCACTGTGGAAAGCAATATGGCGATTCCTTAGAAAGTTGGAATTGGAAATACCATTTGACCCAGCAATCCCATTACTAGGTATATATCCTAGAGAGGTGAGAGCCAGGATAAGAACAGATACATGCACACTCATGTGAATCACAGCATTATTTACAATAGCTAAAAGATGACAGCCTACATGTCCATCAGTGGAAGAGCGGATGACCAAACTATGGTACATACACGTACTGGAATGCTATGAAGCACTAAAGAATAATGTAGACTCTGCAAAACACTGCATAATATGGATGAACTTGGAGGACATTATGCTGAGTGAAATAAGTCAATCACAGAAGGACAAATATAGTATTAGTTCGTTGTT
>NW_006921638.1:983083-988408 GCF_000298275.1 Orycteropus afer afer | reverse complement strand
GGAAGGAAGGTTGGGCAATCCTACTTCCGTAGTGATACTGCCTCGGAAACCCAAGGAGGGGTCACTATGAGTCGGGGCCAACTCAACGGCACATAACAACAAGAACAACAACAATTAGTGCATTAAATATACAGATTAACTCAGTTTAGGGGAATTGCTGTTATTGTTGTTGTTATGTGCCATCGATCATAATAGCTCCCCAATAATCCAGTCTCTGTAGTAAACCTGGTTTAGGGTGTTTGTGGACCTTCTCATATCAAAGACTTTCCTGGTCTTTCACTATCTTAGCTCACATAAACTAACCAATGGTCACTGAGTCTATTCCAACCATGGTGACTCCATGTGTCTCAGGGTAGAACTATGCTCCATAGGGTTTTCATGACTGTGATCTTTTGGAAACAGATTACCAGACCTTTCTTCCAAAATGCTTCTGGGTGAGTTCTAACCACCTATCGTTTGGTTAGAAGACCAGTGCTTAACCCTTTGCTCCACCGAGGGACTCCTTCACCTGAATTAGCCCTGCTAAAAAGTTCCCCATTCTTATAATAAAAATTACTTATAAAACTGTGTGTATGTGTGTGTGCGTGTGTGTATTCTTAGACCGGATAGGCTTCTGAGAATATGCCTCCAAAATGACTAAAAATCTACTCTAGGATCTGGCCTGATCCTAGCCATTTGGAAATGCCAGTTTCCAAACCTGGATAAATAATGAGTGATTTGACATTTGAATTTCTGATTTGTAAAATGGAAATGAATCCTTGGGCAAAGGTCACAGGGCTCTTTTTTTTTTTAGCTGAATATTGTTTCTATTTAATTTGTGAAGCTTCAAAGAAGATTCTTTCCTGAAATAGAAGACACACAACCAGAATTTGAAGAAAGTTATTTGTCACACAAAGCAAATATTTGCTACGGTCAGAGCTTTGACATTTTCATGGCTTTCCTTTTTTATTTCATTTTCTCCAAGTGCCAAACCTGTATTCCTTCAGCCAAGCCCTTCTTATCCTTCAATTCTGTCCTAAACATTAGAGGACATAAGTTTCTACAAGAGTTTGCTAAAACATTACTTCATTTCATACTCAGAAGGGAATTTCCCTGTTTCCAGTTTAGAGGACTTACCAATGGCAGTGACAAAGCAGAGCTCATTAAGATACCAAACCTTCACTTCAGCTAATGTGAAGTTCTATTTTCTACAAGAAAAGGAGATAACATGGATTTTTGTCTATTCTTATGCTTCTGTCAAAATGTGAGGATATACTTGATATGGCTTGGATATGTGTTTTAGCCTACATGGTGTTCTGGTTATCAAATATTTTTTATTCATTTATTAGCATTTGCTGTTTAGGACTTATTCATAGCAACTCCTCCTTGGGTTTCCAAGGTGGTATCTCTGTGGAAGTAGATTGCCCAATCTTCCTTCCAATGAATGGCTGGTGAGTTTGAACTGCCAGGCTTCTGGTTAGCAGTCAAATGCCTTAGGCACTATACCACCAGAGCTCCCATTAATCATACATATAAACCAAAAAAACACCACTGCCATCAAGTTGATTCTGACTCAGAGCAACCCTGTAGGACAGAGTAGAACTGCCCTATATGATATGATTTCCAAAGCTGTAATTTTTTACTTCCAAAACTCATCAGTGTTAAAAAAAAGGGGGGAGGGGGTAGTTAAAAATGCTGATCTGTATTTAAAGTGTTAAAAAGCAAAGATGTTACCTTGAGGACTACTGTGTGTCTGACCCAACCCGTGGTCTTCTTATCTCTTATACATCCAAAACCTGAACAATGAATAAGGAAGATCAGAGAAAAATTGATGCCATTGAATTACACTGTTGGCAAAGAATATTGAATACACCATGGACTACCAAAAGAAACAACAAATAAATCTATCTTGGAATAAGCACAGCCAGAATGCGAGGATGGCAAAACTTCATTTGACGTACTTTGGACATTTATCAGGAGGGACCAGTCCCTGGAGAAGAACATCGTACTTGGTAGAGGGTCAGCAAAAAGAGGAAGATCCTCAATGACATGGACTGACACAGTGGCTGCAACGATGTGCTCAAACAGTGATGATTGTGAGGATGATGCAGGACAGGGCAGTGTTCCATTCTGTTGTAGGTAGGATTGCTATGAGTAGAAACCGACTCAGTAGCACCTAACAAACAAAAAATCTTTACAGAAACAGACTGCCACATCTTTCTCCCATGGAGTGTATTCAAATCACTGACCTTTCACTTAGCAGCTGAATGTTTATCCACTGCATCACCAGGGCTTACTTATTCATATAGATATTATATGTCATAAGTATGTTGTTGTTGTTTGCTGCCATCAGGTCTATCACCAAGGCTATATTTTCCCACCCTTGATATTGGAAGGCACTCAAAACACCACTGGGGAAGAGCTGACTGCTCAAAGTAGAGTCAACTTTAATGACGTGTAAAGCTTTCAGGACCTTCATTTGCTGATGGGGCATGACTCTAAACGGGAAGAAACAGCTGCAAACATCATTAAAAATCAGAACATGGAATGTACAAAATATGAATCTAGAAAAATTGGAACTTAATAAAAAATGAAATGGAACACATAAAGATCTATATCCTAGGCATCAGTGAGCTGAAATGGACTGGCATTAGCCATGGTGAATCATTTAGATCTACTATGCTGACAAATTGAACAGGAATGGCATCACATTCATCATCAATAAGAACATTTCAAGATCTATTCTAAAATACATACAATGTTGCCAGTGATAGGATAATACCCATAAGTCTACAAGAAAGACCCCACCACTCGTTTCTCAGTTTGTCATACTGTGATGGCTGTGTCTTGCTGTGAGACTGGAGGCTATGTCACCAGAATTTAAAATACCAGCAGGGTCACCCATGGTGGACAGGTTTCAGCAGAGCTTCCAGACTAAGAAAGACCAGGAAAAAGGAAGGGGCCAACCATTTTTCAAAGAATTAGACAATGAAAACCTTATGAAGAGAGGTGAAACACTGTCTGATATATTACTAGAAAAATTAATGAATAGCCCTGAAGCATTGCCCAATACAGCTCTAAAAGATGAGCCCCTCAGGTCAGAAGACACTCAAAATACAATGGGGGAAGAGCTGCCTCCTCAGAGTAGAGTGGACCTTAGTGATGTAGATGGAGTAAAGCTTTTGGGACCACCATTTGCTGATGTGGTGTAACTCAAAATGGGAAGAAATACCTGCAAACATCCATTAATAATTGGAACATGGACTGTATGAAGTATGAATCTAGGAAAATTGGAAGTTCTCAAAATGAAATAGAATGCATGAAGATCGAAACCCTAGGCATTAGTGAGCTGGAATGGACTAGTTTGGGCCATTTTGAATCAGATAACCATATAATCTACTATTCCAGGAATGACAAATTGAAGTGCAATGGCATGACATTCATTGTCACAAAGAATGATCCAAGAGCTATCCTGAAGTACAATGCTGTCAGTGATAGGATAATATCCTTATGCTTACAAGGAAGACCAGTTAATGCTACTATTATTCAAATTTATGCACCAACCACCAAAGCAAAAGATGAGAAAATTTAAGATTTTTACCAACTTCTGTAGTCTGAAATTGACCAAACATGCAATCAACATGTGTTGATTATCACTGGTGACTGGAATGTAAAAGTTGGAAACAAAGAAGAATCATCAGTAGTTGGAAAATATGGCCTTGGTGATAGAAATAATGCTGGAGATTGCATGACAGAATTTTGCAAGACCAGTGACTTACTCATTGCAAATACCTTTTTCCAACAACACAAATGACAGCTATACATGGGGACTTCACCAGATAGAATACACAGGAATCACATCAACTACATCTGTGAATAGAGGCAATGGAGAAGCCCAATAACCCCATCCAAAACGAGGCCAAGAGCTGACTGTAGAACAGACCTTCATGTGCTCATATGCAAGTTCAAGATGAAGCTGAAGACAATTAAAACAAATCCATGGAAGCCAAAATATGACCTTGATTATATCCCTCCTGAATTTAGAGATCATCTAAAATTTGATGCATTAAACACCAATGACTGAAAACCAGAGGAATTGTGGGATGACATCAAGAACATCATCCATGAAGAAAGCAACAGTTCATTAAAAAGACAGGAAAGGAAGAAAAGACCAAAATGGATGTCAGAAGAGACTCTGAAACTTGCCCTTGAACAGAGAGTAGCTAAAACAAATGGAAGAAATGACAAGATAAAAGAGCTGAACAGAACATTTCAAAGAGCACCTCAAGAAGACAGTCAATTATTATAAAGAAATGTGCAAAGATATGGAGTTAGAAAACCCAAGGGAAAGAACACACTCAACATTTCTCAAGCTGAAAGAACTGAAGAAAAAAATTAAGTCTCGAGTGGCAATATTGAAAGATTCTATGGGAAAAATATTGAATGATCCAGGAAACATAAAAGAAGATGGAAAGAGTACACAGAGTCACTGTATCAAAAAGAATTAGTCGATGTTCATCCATTTCAGGAGGTGGCATATGATCAAGAACCAATGGTATTGAAGGAAGAAGTCGAAGCTGCATTGAAGGACTTGATGAAGAATAAGGCTTCAGGAATTGATGGAATACCCATCGAGATGTTTCAACAACCAAATGCCGCACTGGCAGCACTCACCAAGAAATCTGGAAGACAGCTGCCAGGCCAGTGAACTGAAAAAGATCCATATATATGCCCATTCCAAAGAAAGGTGATCTCACAGAATGTGGAAATTATGGAACAATATCATTAACATCAAACACAAGTAAAATCTTGCTGAAGATAATTCAAGAACAGTTGCAGCAGTATATTGACAGAGAACTTCCAGAAATGCAAGCTGGATTCAGAAGAGAACGTGGAATGAGGGATATCTTTACTGATGTCAGATGGATTTGGCTGAAAGTAAAGAATACCAGAAAGATGTTTGCTTGTGTTTTATTGACTATGCAAAAGCATTCAATTGTGTGGATCATAACAAACTATGGATAACACTGAGAAGAATGAGAATTCCAGAACACTTAATTGTGCTCATGAGGAACCTGTCCATAGACCATGAGGCTGTCATTCAAACTGAACAGGGGGACACGGACTTCCGGTAAGATGGAGAAATAAGCAGACAAGCGACACAGATCCTCTTCGACACACACACACACACACAAAACCAATTGATGGAGATACAGAGGATAGTCCTGGAACCCTGAGCTTTGAAGGGAACTATACAGAAGTAGATTAGGCACCAACTAGTGGAAAAACCTGAACAAAAACAGGACCTAAGAACAGGCTCTGTTTGCCAGGGTCGGCAAGGACATA
>NW_006921638.1:948696-980543 GCF_000298275.1 Orycteropus afer afer | reverse complement strand
TTGGACCCGACTCATAGTGACCCCTCCTTGGGTTTCCGAGGCAGTATCACTACAGAAGTAGATTGCCCCATCTTCCTTCTGAGGAGTGGTTGGTGGGTTTGAACCACCAGCTTTCTGGTTAGCAGTCAAGTGCCTTAGGCACTAAGCTACCAGAGATCCCTCAATAAAAGAAAACAAAAATCCTCACAACTGGGACAATAAGCAGCATCACAATAAATGGAGAAAAGATTGAAGTTGTCAAAGACTTCATATTACTTGTTTCTACAATCAACACCAATGGAAGCAGCAGTGAAGACATCTGACGATGTATTGCATTGGGCAAATCTGCTGCCAAAACCCTCTTTTTGAAGAGCAAATGTATCTCCTTGAAGACTAAAGTGTGCCTGACCCAAGCCATGATATTTTCAATTGCCTCATATGCATGTGAGAGCTGGACAATGAATAAGGAAGACCAAAGAAGTCAATGCTTTTGAGTTGTGGTGTTGGCGAAGAATACTGTAAGTACAATGAACTGCTAAAAAAACTAACAAATCTGTCCTGGAAGATGTGCAGCCCAGAATGCTCCTTGGAAGCGAGAATGGTCAGACTTGGTCTCATCTACTTTGATCATGTCATCACAAGGGACCATTCCTTGCAGAAGGATACCATGCTTGGTGAAGTGGAGGATCAATGGAAAAGGGGAAGGCCCTCAACAAGATGGATTGACACAGTGGCTGCAATGATGGGATCAGGCATAGCAGAGATTGTAGGGTTGGCACAAGACTGGGCAGTGTTTTGCTCTGTTGTACATAGAGTCGCTAGAGTTGGAGACAACTTGATGGAACCTAACAACAACTACAACATGCTTTTGAAATTATTTAGATTAGTGTATCTCTACAGTAGAAATACTATGTAATAATTTGCTACTGTGTATCTCTCCCCAACTACATATTCAGTGATACCATATTGGTAGCTTATAATCAGCCTAGTGGAAGTGTTTACACTGCGGAAATTGGCAAATGATACAAATCAGCACTCTTTTTATTTTTTCCTTTCAGAGAGCTGGCTGTTAACATTTACCAGCATGCCACTGAGATTAAGTAAAACCAAGGTAGTGACTTGTGGGTTCATAATCATTTTTACCTACCCTGCTCCTAGAATGCTTGCCACGGCACAGTGGTTGAGTGTTTACTGCTAACCAAAAGGTCAGTTGCTAATGCTGTTGTTGTTATGTGCTATCAAGTAGGACTCGACTCATAGCGACCTCTCCTTGGGTTCCTGAGGCAGTATCACTACTCATAGCGACCTCTCCTTGGGTTTCTGAGGTAGTATCACTACGGAAGTAGATTGCCTCATCTTCCTTCCAAGGAGTGGCTGATGGGTTTGAACCGCCCGCCTTCTGGTTAGCAGTCAAGTGCCATAGGCACTATGCTACCAGAGCTCCCATGGAAAAGTTAAATGCTGGCTACTAAGAGGTTGGTGTTCAAATGAACCAGCTGCTCCATGGGAGAAAAACGTGGGTGTCTGTTTCTCTGAAGATTCCAGCCTTGGAAACCCTGTGGGGCAGTTCTACTCTATTATATAGAGTCGCTGTAAGTCAGAATCATCTCAACAGCAGTGGGTTTTCATGGGTTATTTTTTTATGGAAACAGACTGCCACATCTCTCACCTGAAACAGATGGTGGGTGTCAAAACATTGCATCACCAGGACTCCCAAGGCAGTCATATATGAATATTATTTAGCTATGTGAAAGTAAATGCCATAAGAAACAGTTGATAAAGTGCATTCATGAAGAAGGTAGCTGCATGGGCAAAAGTACAATGGTAGCAAAGTTAGAAGAGTATTCAAAGAACAAGTAACCCAGTTTGTACTATAAGGAATCCGGAAAGGAAAAGTGGGAGATAAAACTGAAGAGACAGATTGGGGTCATACTGTGGCAGCTCAAAATGTCAGTCTGAAGATTCTGTATTTAAAGTATTGAGCCTCAAGTAAGGGAATGACATAATGAGAGCTAAGCTCCAGGTGAGATTGATCTGAAAGTGATGTGTAAAATTAATTGAAGTAACAAAGATCTAGAGATCATGAAGCTTAGTCGATTCTATTTCATAGACCCATTTAGAGTTTTTAAGTATCTGACTTTTAATGGTGGTAATGAGGATAGAAACGATGGTATGAACCTAAAAGATAATGGAAAACAATACTGAAAGGATTTGTTTACTGAATGGATGTAGAAAAAGGAGAGGTGAAAGTTAAAGATGACTACAAGGGTTTGAGTCTGGATAAACTGAAAAATTGTAGTCCCATGAATACCAAGAGAGGAACAAGTTTGGAAAAAGAATGATTCATTCATTCAACCAATGTCTACTGAAAATTCTCTACATGAAAGGCATTATTGCAGGCCATAGGAATGAAGTAGTGAATAAAACAGAAACTCCTGCCCTCATGAGCTTATATTCTGGTGGAATAAGATAGACAATGGATTTAAAAAAAAAAAAAAAAAGTGTTTATGAAAAAAGTCTTATGAAGAAATCCAAAGCAGAAAAGTGGGACTGGAGTCTTTGAGGATGAATTTGCATTTAGAAATGAGCTTGAGATGGACCTGGTATATCCATGTGGAGATGCCCAGAGAATGGGAACTGAAGAGAAGTTAGAACTAGAGAGATATGTAATAGGAATTTCAGAATTAGAAATAGAAGAGCCAGATATATTATCTAAAATGTCAGCTTACTATCCATAGGGTGTTGTCGCCTTAATATAGCCACTACACTCCCCACTGTGATCTATGTGAAAATCACATAGATCTACATGATCAAATGAAGAGGAGTCATCTGAAATCCTGAGTGTATAAAGCAAGAAAAGGGAGTCAAGAAAAGAGCCATGAGAAATGCCTACACCTAGGGGAGAAGAGGAGGAAATTAAGCTAGCAACGGAAACAGTGAGAAGAGGGAGAAGGAAAAAGAGGTAAAGAAGAGTCTGAGGGGGAAAAAAAATGGTCAGATACAAGGTCACAGAAAGCAAGGAAGGATCAGAAGCAGACACTCGTGAGCCACTGGATTTGGTGAGGAGGAAGTCATTGGTGGTCTCTGAGATGGTAATTTGACTCGAAAGTCAAGAGAATAGCATCGTCTCTCTCTCTCTCTCCTCAAATAACCTTGACCAACATGGAGAAAAGGACTTCTTCCACCCAAAGGACAATCTCTTCCATATTGTAGTTTGACAGACTTAAAGAAAAAAAAAAAAAAAAACCTCACTGCCATTGATTCGATTCAATTCCTAGCGACCCCTCCTTGGGTTTCTGAGGCGGTATCTCTACAGAAGCAGATTGCCCAATCTTCTTTCCAAGGAGTGGCTGCTGGGGGTTAGCAGTCAAATGGCTTAGGCACTATGCCACCAGAGCTCCTAGGTTGACAAACAGCTTCCCTTTTTTCCAGGACTTGCCCATTTTTAGCACTAAAAGTCCCACATTTGAGGAAGTCTTTTTGTTATTACTGGCACCCTATGATCATTTGGGTTTTAAACACCAGAGGCTCAGCCTCAAAACTCACGTCTATATCTCCTTGAGAACTAAGGTGCACCTGACACAAGCCATGATATTTCCAATAGCCTCGTATGCATGTGAGAGCTGGAAATTAATAAGGAAGACCGAAGAAGAGTTGATGCTTTTGAGTTGTGGTGCTGGCGAAGAATGCTTAAAGTACCATGGACTGCTAAAAGAACTAACAGATCTGTCCTGGAAGAAGTGCAGCCACAATGCTCCTTGGAAGCAAGAATGGCCAGACTTCGTCTCACCTATTTTGGTCATGTTGTTTTGAATTCAAGGGCCAGATTCAAGAAGTTAATGGATTTTTTTAAGTTTACTGTGGTAATCATCTTGCTAGGAAAATCATAATACATGTCCACGTTTTACATGAAACCATGTGTCTAATTACATAACAGTCCTACAAAATAAAACCCACTGCCATCCCGTCAATTCCAAGTCACAGCAACCCTATAGGACAGAGTGTTGTTACCAAGGCTACAAATGTTCACAGAATCAAACTACCTCATTTTTCTCCACAGAGCCACTGGTAGGTTCAAACCTTTGGTTGGCAACTGAATGCCTTAACCACTGCACTGCCAAAGAAAGTGTAATTTTTAATTTTGTACACAAGGATAAATGTTTCCTTTGAGTATGTAAAAGGGAATGGCTCAAGATTCAAATTTTCAATCTACTTTCCAACAGCCTTTACATGCTAAAATGTAATTGATTACTGTGTAAAGTGAGATTGGCTTTTCTAGAAATGCATTATTCTCCGATTTCAAATCAATTAAAAATACTATCCTGTATCCACAAGGGCCCCCATAACAAGTCAATACTAATTCCAAAAAAATGTTTTAGTATTTGTAAAATTTATTCCCTAAGACACTAAGTTGATTCATATTGAGAGAACAGGCATCCAGAAAGAGTACATTACCAGCAATTATTATTATATATGCTCATTAATAGTTATGAGTAAAAGAGACCCTGTATGAAAGCTATTTACTGATTAATCAAAACATAGAGATTTTGAGTCTCAGTTCACAATTTGAGTGAGCAAGAAATATAATTACATTGTTTTCCTACAAGTTAACTCAGTTTCTAATTGAAACCCTTATTCTGCCTATATGAAGCGTAGTCCAGTCCCTCTCTGTTCTTGGATGTCTTGAGTACTCATGGATTTTGTCCTCTTCTTGGGACAAAATCTTTTATCTAAAAAGGATGGCACAAGACCTTCAATGGAGACCCAACAACATCTATTTTCCCATTGTGGTCCCTAGTGATTTTAACATACAGCAGGACTGAGACTACTGCTTAAGTCTTCACCAAAACTGGTGAATTTTAAGGTATATAAATTATACTTCAAAATGTTTTTTAAAAAAATCCTCCCAGCCCAAAGATTTCTCTTCTAGAATGGAGATTTATCCTCAACCCCCTTGGATATATCGTCATTCACCTTGAGCATAAGCTTTTAAAATATCAAAACCAGGAAAAGTCACTTTATGTTATGGCCCGCCTGGGAAAGGAGAAGCTAGAAATGGGAGAATTATTGAGGATAGGAAACAATAATTCAAGATTATTATCTATTCTCAATAATACTATTTAATAATATATTTTTGGACTTTTTATACCTATATTAAAATGAAATCTATTTTAGTTATTATTCATTTCTTCATTTGTTCAACAATTATTCATACGTTTCATGAAACAAGGTGTGTGTCTTACCATCTCTAAATGGATAGATGGGTCGGTAGGGCACACTAGCCTGTTCCGCTATAAATTCTCCTTTTCTAAGTTGACTTCACAATGCACTCACTAAAAGCAGTTCCTCTAAAACCACCTGGTAACTGATTAAGCTGCATTTCACAAGGATAAGAATAATTCTTCTCCGGCTACCACAATTGTTCAAGTGGAGTCACTTAGTGTCTCTAAATTCACCATTATAACATAAAGGCAGGCTCAATTTAAAAAAGACAACTGCCTTATTGTTCAAGGTTTTGTTGGCTCAGCAGGAAGAGATGTTATGAACGCCAGAGAACCTTGAGGTTTAATGTTGTTTTTCTTTCCAAGTTTCTGTAGTTGTGTGTTGCAGTGATTTAGTGAGGAATACTTAGACCAGAGTAATGGTCACAGTAGGGAATCATCATTAAAGACTTTCAGTTTGCAGCTACGTAAATACTCTTTAGCATTTATAAAATTAGGAGCTCTGGTAGCGTAGGCTGGCAGCTCAAACCCACTAGCCACTCCTCAGAGGGAAGGTTGGGTATTCTACTTCCGTAGTGACACCACCTCAGAAACCCAAGGAGGGGTCGCTATGAGTCAGGTCTGACTCGAGGGCACATAACAACAACAACATTTATAAAATTAGAAGATTGAAGAAGATCACCTAGAAGGTGGCTTTTAGTTTTAAATTTGTACAATTCTAAAATCAGTGGATGGACTTTTTTAAATGTAAGAAAGCCTCAAGAAACATTTAGGATAAGTTTCTAGTTTGTTCATGCACACTTATAACTTATTTGTTCAGAATTATATAACGTAGCAGTAGCAGTTACATGTAACCCAAAAACCTAATTCATGCTTGGAATTAATTTTCTTTCTATTGCCCTTTGAATATTTTTCATGTTCCAGTTTAGAGTTCCTTAGGGTATTGTCTAATATAACATATTAATTTTTATATCCAGGTACATCATTGAGAAAATATGTATTTTTATTTATTCCAAGAATCATGTTCCTATATAAAAATACAGGATTGAGGGATGTGTGGATGGACTAGAGTACTGGTCTCTACTATAAAATAACTTTCATTTTTGAAAACTAATAATTGAGACATTTTTAAAATGTTAAATATGTCCTTACTTTAGAGACAATTATTATTCCGTGTTCATTTTCATTTATAAAATAAGATCAGCTGACGTTCTTAATGGCAAGAGAGTTTGTCCTAATGCTTTTGAACTCACTCAAACTCACTCAGACCCCCATGTCTGAATTGAAATCTCACAAATTTCAGATAAAATTAGTGAATAATTCAGATGAACTGTATTACTTTCAAAATGGAAATCAAGGTATATGGTTTAGATTCATGGATTTTCTCTATCTCTCTTCCTTCCTTCCTTCCTTTCTGTGTTCCTTTCTTCCTTCTTTCATGTCTTCAGTCTTTCAGCCCTTATTGTCTTCTTTCTTTAGTCCCTCTTTTCTTCCTCTCCTTCCTTTCACCAATATTTACTAAATAAATATAACACTCATATAGCTTAAAGGAGCTCTGGTGGTGTAATGGTTAAAGTATTCAGCTGCTAATCTAAAGGTTGGTAATTCAAACCTACCAGCCACTTTGTGAAGCTCTGGTAGTATAGTGCCTAAGGCATCTACCTGCTAACCAGAAGGCTGGCAGTTCAAACCCACCAGCCACTCCATGGAAGAAAGGTTGGGCAATCTACTTCTGTAGTGGTACCGCCTCGGAAACCCAAGGAGGGGTTGCTATGAGTCGGGTCCAACTCCATGGCACATAACAACAACAACAAGCCACTCTGTAAGAGAAAGATGAGGCAGTCTCATTTCGTAAAGATTTACAGCCTTGGAAACCCGGTGGAGCAGTTCTACTCTGTCCTATAGGGTCATTTTGAGTTGCAATCAACTCAATGGCAATGTTTTGTGTGTTTTTTTTTAATTTGGTTGTCATTGTTTTGGTATATAGCTTTGACCCATGTAGTTCTATCCCAGAATGGTAATATCAAAAGAACATAGCTCATGCCCTGGAAAAATTTTTAAACTTTAAACCAAAAATATCCCCTAAAGGCTTCTTAAAACCAGACAATAGTTTAGCAAAACTAGTGTGTTAGACTGGGTCCTCTAGAGAAACAAAAAACAGCAAAGCTTACATATATATAAAGAGAGAGAGAGAGATTTATCTTAGGAAAATGGCTCACAAATGTATAGAAGCCAGCAAGTCCAAAGTCCCTGGATCAAACGTCAAGCTGGAGGCTTTTCCTGGCTCCCGCAACCACAGGGGCTGAGAAGCTCAAGGCTGGCAGGCAGTACACCGGCTGTTGACTCCAACAAATGATGAATCCAAGATCTCCAGGCTGAACGGTAGACTGCTCACTCACAGACAGTTGTAGGCAGCACAACAGAATCCCGATCCACAGAAGAATGTCTCTCTTCCCAGGATTCCCTGGATATCCTGGAAGCAGGCCACACCCCTAGGGAAACTCTCCTTAAACAGACTGGCCACTCAGAACACAGTCATCTGACCCCATCATGGGAACAACCACACAGAACTGGGGTCCAGCCAAGTTGACACACAGCTCCAACTATCACAACTAGTAAAAAAAGAAAAAGAAAAAAGTCTGTCTTGGACATTATGCTTTTTTAAGAACTATCTATATGGGATCAAACTGACAACAGCAACTTGGAAGATTAGATAGGAAGCTTAGGGGGCAGTGAAGAGGAGCAATTCAGAAAGGATGGGTGAAAATGATTGCACAGCTCAGAGAAAGCAATCAATGTCACTGAAAGGTACATTTAGAAACTGTTGAATTGGTGTATGTTTTGCTATGTATATTGTTAATAACAACAAAATAACATTATAAATAAATTTGAAAAGAATACAGTCCAAGAACAAAATGAACTTCAAATATAATGCAAGTCCTTTACTTTTGTTGTTTCAACACCAAGAAGGGAGCACACAGTTCAGGCCAACACTTCTTACAATCTCTATCATCCATTGTCCTCATAGATCACAAGAGGTGAATTGGGAAAGAGAGACTGAGTATGAACTAAAGGCTAGATGATTGGGTAGAGAGTGGAAAGGAGAATATTGAAGAATTTGGGGAATGATAATGAGCTCAGCTATGCATGAGAGAACTCACATAGAAGAAACTATCACAATTCCTAGGCCATCGTAGGTGCTCTGCAGATGTTATTGTCCCAGGTCCCTCCATAATATGTTTTTGTTTTCTTGTTCATCTGTAAACTCCTAGAGGACAGGAATTACTTACTGTCCTTCTCATTGCCTTCACAGTGTCTTCTCAAGGCCTGGTACACCACAGGCACTCATAAGTATTTGCTGATTTTATGCAAGACAGTTTTGTTTTGATTGCTTGTAATAATATATCTTGTCAAAGCAAACAATCAGAATAGATTAGGTAGACTTGCTCTTCAGACAAAGAATTGAAAAGAATGTTTTTCTCACTACCATCAATCACTTGTTTGATTTCAAAGTGATCTGGAAAAAATCCGTATTCTAATAGAGGATCATATTCTTTTTGATGGGAAAAACAAGTAAAATCCAGGCCCCAGAAGAATAAATAAGTAAGTTTTTCATTTATAAATATGTATATATCTGAAAGTGCTCAGTAAACATCAATGCACAGTACTCAAAAATGAATCTGAAAGTGGAATACAGATCCTGACTCCTTATATAAACAAACTAATCAAAGCCAAGAATTCAGATTTTGAAACAGCCCTTGTTGAATCTCATTATGTATCTTAGATGTAAATACAAAGCTTTTGGGGAATTCATTCCTTCTCAGTTCTCCACACAAAAGATTATTTTCATTATCCAAATCACACACACACACACACACACACATAGTGTGTGCATAGTGATTGATGACTTAGTTTCTCACCCCTTTGCCTCATGCAAGACCCTAGAGTTATCCTTATTCTGGAGCCTGGAAGTCAAGAATTACAGAATTTTATAGATGATTGAATAATTCTTCTAGGAATTTATCTTAAGAAAATAATTGGAAATGTACAGAATTTTCATCATAATAGGAAAAACTGGAAATGATCTGTATGTGCAGAGATTTTAAAAGTATTAAATAAATGACATTTTAGGAGCTCTGGTAACATAGGGCTTAAGGCACTTGACTGCTAACCAGAAGGCTGGAGGTTGAAGCCCACCACCCGCTCCTCGGAAGGAAGGTTGGGCAATCTACTACCATAGTGATACCGCCTCGGAAACCCAAGGAAGGGTCGCTAGGAGTCGGGTCCAACTCAATGGCACATAACAACACCACCAACAACAAATGACATTTTTAAATAATATTTAATGCCATGGTAAAACACTCAGTTGTAATGTTAAATGGAAAAGGCAGGACAAAAGAATCTATATTATATGATCCCAATGTTGTAAAAAGGAAGCATACATATGCACAGAAAAAAAATTATTATGTATCCATGTACCAAAATATTGGTGGTCCTTATTGATACGTGATGGATAAGTGATTTTTATTATAAGAATATTCTGTATTTTAAAAAATTTTCTGCCAGGATATGTATTACTTTCATAAATGGACAAAAACTATACATTTTTCAACTGGAACAAGGCCCTAAAGAATGCAGAGAAATGTGCTAATTATTGAAGGACTCAAAGATGTTCAGTATTTTCTATACTATCCAGCTGTTTGCAATTTATGGCATAAGTAAACTTGTTTCCTAACCTGAAAGGGAATTGGCAACATGAGCCATCAGAATGCCAGAAGGATTGATGAAGGCACTAAAGTGGCAAGATGGAGTGAGGTAGGATGGGACACCAGAAGGGAAAAGGAAAACAAATATGGAGATGAGGGGACCCCAAAGACAAACTTTAACTGTTTTTATTCATTCAACAAATACTGAGTTCCCTCTGGACCAGGTATTTTACTAGGTCACAGTGTTCCAGTGGTAGAATTTTCACCATCCTTGTGGGAGACCCATATTTGATTCCCAGCCAATGCATCTCAAGCTCAACCACCACTTGCCTGTCAGTGATGGCTTGAATGTTGCTATGAGGCTGAAAAGGTTTCTGCAGAGCTTCCAGGCTAAAACAGATTAGGAATAAAGGCCTGTCAATCTGCTTCCAAAACTCAGCCAATGAAAATTTTATGACTCACAACAATCAGATCCCGTTGTGCATGAGGTTGCCCTGAGTCAAGGCTGACTCGATGGGAACTGACAAGAATAGGTATTTCAAAGATTAATAAAGCACAGTTATTGGCTGCCCTGAAATTACAGTGAAAATCAATTACATTGTGGTTGTTTTTAGGGGCCATCAAGTCAGCTCTGACTCATAGTGATCCCGTGTACAACAGAAACAAACCTTGCCCAGTCGTGCACCGTCCTCACAATCCTTGCTATACTTGAGTTCATCATTGCAGCCACTGTGTCAATCCATCTTGTCAAGGGCTTTCCCCTTTTGCACTGACCCTCCACTTTACCAAGCATGATATCCTTCTCCAGGGAATGGTCTCTTCTGACAATATGACCAAAATAAGATGAGACAAAGTCAGGCCATTCTCACTTCCAAGGAGCAGTCCAGCTGCACTTCTTCCAGGGCAGATTCGTTTGTTCTTATAGCAGTCCATGGTACTTTCAGTATTTTTTGCCAACACCACAACTCAAAAGCATCAACTCTTCTTTGGTCTTCCCTATTCTTTGTCCAGCTTTCACTTGCATATGAGGTGATTGAAAATATTATGGCTTGGGTCAGGCGCACCTTAGTATTCAAAGAGACATTTTTGCTCTTCAGCACATCAACAAGGTCTTTTGCAACAGATATGCCCAATGCAATATGATGTTGATTTCTTGACTGCTGCCTCCATGGGTATTGCTTATGGATCCAAGTAATATGAAATCTTTGACAACTTCGATCTTCTCTTTTAACATAATGCTACTTATTGGTCCAGTTGTGAGGGTTTTCATTTTCTTTATGTTGAAGTGTAATCCGTACTGTAAACTGTAGTCTTCAATCTTCATCAGAAAGTGCTTCAAGTTATCTTCACTTTAAACAAGCAAGGTTTTATTGTCTTCATATCACAGGTTGTTAATGAGCCTTCCTCCAATCCTGATGCTGCATTCTTCCTCATACAGTCCAGCTTCTCAGATTATTTGCTCAGCATATAGATTGAATATGTATGGTGAAAGGATACAACCTTGATGCACACTCTTCCTAACTATAAACCATGCAGTATCCCCTTGTTCTGTTCGAATGACAGCCTGCTGGTCTATGTACAGGTTCTTCATGAGCACATTAAGTGCTCTGGAATTCCCATGCTTCTCAATGTTATGTTATGATCCACACAGTCAAATGATTTTGCACAGTCAGTAAAATACAGGTAAACATCTTTCGGGTATTCTTTGCTTTCAACCAAATCCATCTGACGTCAGCAATGATATCCTTCATTCCACATCCTCTTCTGAATCCAGCCTGCATTTCTGGAAGTTCTCTACCAGTATACTGCTGCTACCATTTTTGAAGGAAGGGGCCATCCACTTCTCAAAGAATTGGCCAGTGAAAACCTTATGAATAGCAGTGAAACACTTTCTGATATATCAATTATATTAGAGCTCAATTACATGATTATACACAAGGTGTTCTGGGAGTATAAACAAGTGGCACCTAACTCATGACAAGGGCTAGGAATAACGGTCAGAAAATAATTCCAATAGAGAAGATAAGTTCCTGGTACATTCCAAAGGACAAAATTCAGAAATTCAGCTAAGTGAGACAAAACATAATCAAGGTATAAAAGCATGAAATTGCATGCTTGTCAGGATTCTTTTTAGCTGCATGGAGCCCTAACTAGGACCCCAGGTAGCTATTAGTTAAATGTCATTTGCTCCAGACACCATATAAAATGCATATAAATGGCAAGTTTGCAAACTTCCCTGCATAAGTTTTTATTGTGTAGATCCAAACATAATTAATACGTATGGACAGACCAATATGTCTCAAACATTTTTGCCTGTTATTTCATTTACATTCTAACTGATTTTTTTAAAAAAGAAAACTTCTCCTAAACTAGTAGCACATCAAGCATCAAGGCTCATGACTGCAGATGGCAGCTGGTCTGGAGCAGCCAGACACCAAAAAAGATCTGAAGAGCAAAGTCTTTTACTTCCAGGCCTTTTTCTGGAAGAAAGAAGAGGAGCAAGTTGATTTAAAATCTTGGGTACACAGTACAATAAACACCACACTTTTTTTTTTTTTTTATTTCTCAATCTTCCATCTCTTAAAGGGCATTTGAATTCAGTTCTATGGGATTATGTGGACAAAGCTGTGCACAGTGATTGATGACTTAGTTTCTCAGCCCTTTGCCTCATGCAGTTCCCCAGAGATACCCTTTCACTGAAGCCTGGAAGTCTAGAATTAGAGAATTTGCAGCCATTGGCTTTGCCTTCCAAAATCGTAAGATCCCATGTGGACCATCACAACATAAGAAATAATGGTCATATACACCAACTGAATGGATATTTAGTAAATAAAAAATGTAATAAAATATTTATATTGCTGAACAAAGGACCCTCTAGGCTATATTTTTTAATCGTTGCTTTTCTAAGTTTTAATTTAAAGCTTTTATCATGAATGTGCTTTTAAACCTCATTTTGAATAATTCAGAGTTTTTAGGAACAACCCATAATGTCAATATGCCAGTATAATAGCTAAAGAAGCTTTCTCACAAAATAATATATTAAAATCAATTCAGTTAGCTTCGATAAGGGGAATCTACTGTTATTTTAATCTCTATACTAAATATATTACATGACTCAAGTACACCTTTTGACTTAATTTATGTCTAGCATTGCCACTGTTCTCACTGTATTTAGAACATTTAGAATATGTCTACATGTACATCATAAAGAATACATACTTTCTCTTCCTTATGGGTGGTGTTTCCAGGTACAGAATATTAGATCACAGCAAAAAATTAGGATCATGTTCAAAGTAAAGAGAATACTCAGTTACCCAATTTGTCAAGTGTAAACCTATTGTGATTGTTTGTCAATAAACCATATCTTAAAAGAGGAAATTTTCAAAAATAAAATGGGTGCTTTTGTTCTCTTGTGTTGCTCTAACAGAAATACCACAAGTGGGTTGCTTTTACAAACAGGGATTTATCCTCTTACAGTTTAAGAAGGTAGAAGTCTGAATTCAAAGTGCCAGCTCTAGGAGCTGGGTGAAGGTTCCTTGACCTTGGGCTTTAGCTCTGCCTCTTACACCCAGCCCACTGAAGCTGGAGGCTTCTGTTAACTGAGACAGATGCTGACTGCTAACACTGACAAACCCAAGGTTGACAAATAAAATGGCTCAGTCCCAAAATTATCAAGCAACATGGCAGCCCACCAATTCAAATCCATTAACAGTCCCAAGATCAACATACAATAGATCAACAAACATACAAAAGATCAACAAACAGGCCATTGAGATGAAGACTTGGCCAAATGCAGGATCCAGACATGCCAAAAGCTAGAGACTTTCCTCAGAGCTTCTTATACACTGGAAGCAGACCACATCCCTAAGGAAGCTACTCAGCTGCTCCAGTAGATTCCACCATGTTGTTGATTACCAGTCTCATCATGGGGAATAACTATACTCAGCTGCCCAGTGACTCAAAACAAAGCCCAGCCAAGTTGACATACAACCAGTTTATGTCAGCATTATTTATTACAGCAGTAGTATTCATAATGGTAAAAAGGTAATAGAAACAACCCAAGTGTCCATCAACTAATGAATGGATACATGAAATGTGGTCAATTCATGCAATGGAATATTATTCAACAATGAAAAGGAATGAAGTCCTGATAAGTGCTGCAACATAATTTAACCTTGAAACATTGTACTAAATGAAAAACTCTATACTGTATGATTTTACTCATATGGAAGCCCAGAACAAGAAAAATCTATAGAGACAGAAAGTATATTAGTGGTTGCTTAGGGCTTGGAGTAGGGAATCAGGTTAAGAATGTGGGAGGAACTGTTAGTTGCTGTCTAGTGGGTTCCAACTAATGGTTATCATATTATCACCAGGACATTCTTCCAAGGCACCACTGGGTGGGCTCAAACCACAAACGTCTACTAATAGTTGAGCACTTAACCATTTGCACCATGTAGGCTCATTTGTAGGAGAAATAATGTTATGATAATTAAAGGGTACAGGTCTTCTTTTTGAGGTGATGAAAATGTTCTAGAAATAGACTGTGGTGATGATAGTATATATCTGTAATTATACTGAAAACCATTGAATGTACAATTTAAATAGATAAATTATACAGTGTGCGAATTATATCTCAATAAAACTATTCAAAAATTTATAATTCTGTGTGTTTTGCTCTGTATATTTTCACCAAAAAATTGTAGTTCTTAAGATTATAAAATAAAATTGGAAAATATTTATGATATACTGTTAAGAAAATTAGCTACATAATTTTACATACATTAAAATAAGAAAAAAATTATTGAAAGAAAATACATATCAACATGGCAAAAGTAGCCTATTGGGATTATAATTATTTTTCTTCTTTTCTTGAGATTACAGTTTTTAATTATATTTCTTTTATTTTCATAAGATAAACTTTATTTTAAACCAATTAGCTTTATCAGCATACATGTCTACAGTCTGAAATAGCTTCAGATTTATTTGCATTCTCTGTAGGATTTTGCTTTTCTAGTATTTCTCCATTGTTCAGCATAGTTCTGGGATCAAAACTAATAACCAGTAAATATATGTTGATAGATTATTAGATGATTCATTTTAAGCAGTATTAAGGGATACATACTAGACTAAATTTATGTCACAATTTGGACTATATTTACATCTTTTTAAAACATCTATTCTTTTCTCAAAGAGCTCTGGTGGCATAGTGCCTAAGGCACTTGACTGCTAACCAGAAGGCTGGCAGTTCAAACTCACCAGCCACTCCTCGGAAGGAAGGTTGGGCAATCTACTTCAGTAGTGATGTTGTTGTTGTTGTTGTGTGCCGTTGAGTCAGACCTGACTCATAGAGACCCCTCCTTGGGTTTCCAAGGCAGTATCACTACGGAAGTAGATTGCCCCATCTTCCTTCTGTGGAGCACCTCGGAAACCCAAGGAGGGGTCGCTATGAGTCAGGTCCGACTCGACAACAGCACATAACAACAACAACAACATTCTTTTCTCTGTATGAAGTTTATACATTTTGCATTTGCTCAGCAGGACTTTACATCTATGTCTTCACTTATCTGCCCTTTACACCTGGAATGCTTTTCCTGTAAATGCCATATTTCTAAATCCTGAGAAGCTCTGGTGGCACAGTGCCTAAGGCATTTGACTGCTAGGCAGAAGTTTGGCAGTTCTAACCCACCAGCTGCTCCATGGAACAAAGATGGGCCAATCTACTTCCACAAAGATTTACCTCTTAGAAACCCAATGGGGGTGGCTGTGAGTCAGAGTCTACTTGATGGCAGTGCATTTTTGGCGTTTATTTGTCTGGGGTGTTTTTATTTGTTTTTAAGTATCTTTAGGCTCTGATCAAATAGCATGTTGTTGTTGTTGTTATGTGCCATCAAGTCGGACCCAAGTCATAGCGACCCCTCCTTGGGTTTCCAAGGCAGTATCACTACGGAAGTAGACTGCCCCATCTTCCTTCCAAGGAGTGGCTGGTCGGTTTGAACCACCAGCCTGCTGGTTAGCAGTCAAGTGCCTTAGCCACTATGCTACCAGAGCTCCTATCAAATAGCATATCCTTCATTAAACCTTCTCTGATTCCTCCTACCTTCATATGCCCGGCCCCTGACTACCCCTCCATCCCACACCACATCAAACAAAAAATAACTTTCTTTCTCCACATCTATTCTGCTGACTCTACTTCACTACTAGCATGTTCCACATCTACCTGGCTTTACAATTGTTTATGAATAGAGTTTTGTTTTAGATTAGGAAACTTTCAAGGAAGGATTCTTGTTCAATTCAGTCTTGAATCTCTTTACCATCTTGCATTTAGTCAATATCCAACATTTCTTTATTAAATCAATACATATATTTTCCTTACCATTAAAGGAAATCTGTACTTTATTGAATAACAATAATTCAAAGACATTTTCTAATTAAGTAAGAGAGTTCAAGAAACTGTCTCTTGCTAAATTCGTATGTTGAGTACTTTAAGATAAACAGACCTCTAGTTGGTTAGAAATTTCAGTCACTCTTCAAAGAACATATTCTATATACTTAACTATATATGCTATATTAAACATGAACTTTAAAATGTACTTAATACAAGTACATTAGATTATTTATGTTAGTATTTTTCCTTTAAGCCACTTTTCCCAAATCCCAGTTGTATAGTCCACTCCAAGATTGTTAAGTTTTCCACCTTTGAAGTGTGACATAGTTAATTCTTTCACCATTCATCATTATTAGATGAGTTCATTTATGGTACTTATTGTGTGGGCAAAGCCACAAGTTGAACAAAATTATAATTTAGTTGATCAGGCACAAAATATGTTGTTCCTCCCCCTGTAAGGAAGTGACATCACCTTTCTGCTACATTATTTCTACTGAATCCTGTAGAGTCAACAGATCTCCAACCACTAACAGTATGTCCTAGTGCCTTACTTGAATTTATGTTTCACTACAATTAATGCATTTTACTCCTGACACTTAACCAACATCTCAAATTTTTCAAATTTTTGAGAGCTTTTCTTGTTTCTCTTTCTAGTGGTCAATAACGTTCGTTGACATAGAAAACCAGGAAAGGATGATCATAAATGTTGGTGGAAGGTAAGGATGAACCTTCAATTTGAGTGTAAATAAATATGAAATGTATTCAAATCTATCTCTCATAAATTGAGAAGTGATTTATTTAGGATAGAATTTCTTTAGATACCATACATACTCTATATATTTATTTTCTGAAAAATAGCTATTCATGTTTTATACTAATGTTCTTTCAGAAATATGCTATACAATTAACTTCCTGTTCAGAAAACTGTAGTTTCATACCAAATTACCTCATACATTTGAGTGATATGTGTGTCACTCAAAACTAAACCAAACTCACTGACATCGAGTCAACACCAACTCATAGTGATCCGATTGGGTTTCCAAGGCTATAAAATCTTTCTGAAAGCAGACAGCCCCATCTTTCTTCTGCAGGGCAGCTGGCAGATTCAAACCACTGATCTTTTGGTTAGCAGCCAAATGCCTTAAACACTACAACACTAGAGCTCCTTATACATGTTGTTGTTGTTGCTATGTGCCATAGAGTCGGACCCGACTCCTAGCAACCCCTCCTTGGGTTTCCGAGGCAGTATCCCTATGGAAGTAGATTGCCCCATCTTCCTTCTGAGGAGTGGCTGGTGGGTTTGAACCGCCAGCCTTCTGGCTAGCAGTCAAGTGCCTTAGCCACTATGCTACCAGAGCTCCTTGAGAAGTGATTTATTTAGGATAGAATTTCTTTAGATACCCTACATACTCTATATATTTATTTTCTGAAAAATAGCTATTCATGTTTTATCCTTATACATATGACTATATAATAATAATTTTTTAATATTTGCTTTCTACAATATTTCTCTCTGCTCTTAATTTATATTTACTCTCTGCTGTAATGTAATTTTCTCTTTGCAATTTCCCATTTCTTTCTTATGAAATGTTATGAAAATATTTGTTTAATTAGGAATGAATTTTGAAGTTCCATGATACATTTCGATGGCACCTAAGAACAACAACAACATGATACATTTGTAAAATAATGAGATGGTCAGACAAGTGAGGATACATGTTTGTGTAATAAATTCTGATTTCAGAGGCAAACTATGATCAAGTGTTTTTGAACAGAAAAGCTAGAATTAGGAGAATAGAATTTGGAGCTCCTAATCCAAGCCATGGTATTTTCAATAGCTTCATATGCACGCGAAAGCTGCACAATAAATAAGGAAGATTGAAGAAGAATTGATGCCTTTGAATTGTGGTGTTGGTGAAGAATCCTGAAAGTATCTTGGACTGCTAGAAGAACAAACAATTCTGTCCTGGAAGAAGTGCAGCCAGAATGCCCCTTGGAAAAGAGTATGGCCAGAAGGTCATCGTTGTTAGAAGGGACCATTTCTTGGAAAAGGATAGCATACTCAGTAAAGTAGAGGGACAGCAAAAAAGGGGAAGATCCTCAACAAGATGTGCTGACACAGTCGCTGCAAGAATGAGCTCAAGTATAGTAAGGATTGTGAGAGTCGCACACAAGTAAGCAGTGTTTCATTCTGTTGTGCATAGGGTTGCTGTGAGTTGGAGCCAAATCAAGGGCATCCAACAACAACAATACAAGACTCAGCAATTCCACTCCTAGGTATACACCCACAAGACTGGAAAGCAGAGATTCAAACAGAGACTTGTACACCAATGTTTATTGTAGCACTATGCACAATAGCCAAAAGGTAGAAGCAACCTAAATGTCCATCAGGAGAAGAATGGATAAACTAAACATGGTGCATACTTTGGAATACTATTCAGCCAGTAGGAGAAAGGAAGTCTTGATATATGCTACCATATGGATGGAGCTTGAAGACATTATGCTGAGCGAAATAAGCCAACCACAAAAGGACAAATATTGTATGATCTCACCTATATAAAAAGACAAAAAAGGCAAATGTGTGGACACCAAAGTCTATTTAATGGTTTCCGGGGTAGGAGGGTGGAGAAAAAAAAAGTTTAACAATGATGGAAAAATCACATTGATTAAGAGTAGAGTTGCACAGCTGCAATAAGTAAGTACAAAAAGTAAGTGCTGTCAATAAATTGTACATCTATAAAAAATTGAATTGGCAAAAGTTATACGATAGATATATTTGCAACAATGACAAAAAAGAGAGAGAGAGGGTAGCTGATGGGGTTGCTCATGTACAACCAAAATCTCATGAGATTTGTTTCCTTGCTTTGCAAGTTTAAGGTCATGGTTTCATGGGACATCCCAGTTAATTGGCCTAGTAGCATGTTTAGTGCTTCTTTTCTATCTCTTAGTTTGTTACATAGTATTTGGGGGTCTTAAAAACTTGCAAGTGGCTATTCTAGGCAAGACCATTGGACTCCATTCACCTGGACCCACCAAGGAAGGAGAGTTGGTAATGGGAAGAGGAAATGGAATGTATGGATAATTGCCTCCACGAAAAACTGCTTCATTTGTCATGGTGTCAGACTACCATTACTGATATTTTGGTCAAAGATGAAGATGAAGATTCTTCATAGAAGAATATTGATGAAAAGGGAGAAAATGCAGAATAGAATTTCAAATGCTCATGGACTCTAGACTTTCAAGAGCCATGGAGGGTTTATGAATCCTGAAACTATTGCCCTGATATAACTTTTAAACTTTAAACCAAAAAGTGTCCCTTGAAATCATCTTAAAACTGAACAGTAGTTTACCTTAACAAGTAAAAAAAAAAAGTCTGCCTTGAGCTTTATGCTCCTTTAAGAACTATCTATATGGGATCAAATTGACAACAGCAACTTGAAAGATTAGATAGGGAATGTAGGAGGCACTGAATTTATGTTAATGGAGAAAGAACAACTCAGAAAAGGAGAATGAGAATGGTTACACAAATCAAAGAATATGATGAGTATCAGTAAATGGTACATGTACAAATGAATTGGTGTATTTCTTGTGTGTATGTTCTCAACAAGAATAAAATAAATTAAATGGGGGGGGAGGATAAAGAAAGTCCATTTTATTAAAGTTTGGATGATCACATAACGTATTATCAAAATCAAGACACTTTGTGAATGAAGAGAATATTGTCAATAATGTGGAACAACAGGCACAAACTGGGACATTCATTCACTCTTGTTGTTGTTTGTCAGGTGCTGTTGAGTCGGTTCTAACACATAGTAGTAACACAATGTACAACAGAACTAAATTCTGCCTAATCATACAGTATCCTCACAATCATTACTATGCTTGAGCCCATTGTTGCAGCCACTGTGTCAGCTATCTCACTGAGGGTTTTCCTCTTTTTCCTTGATCATCTACTTTACCAAGCATGACATCCTTCTCCAGGGATTGGTCCCTCCTGATAACATGTCCAAAGTATATGCTACTACTTGTTGTCATCCTCTCTTCTAAGGAGAATTCTGGCTATACTTCTTCCAAGATAGATTGTTCATTCCTCTTATATCCTTGTTGTTGTTGTTGTTATGTGCCGTCGAGTTGACCCCGACTCATAGCGACCCCTCCTTGGGTTTCCGAGGCAGTATCACTACAGAAGTAGGATTGCCCAACCTTTCTTCCGAGGAGTGGCTGGTGGGTTTGAACCGCCAGCTTTCTGGTTAGCAGTCAAGTAAGTGCTTTAGCCACTATGCTACCAGAGCTCCCCTTATATCCTTAGTATATGCAATATTCTTCACCAATACCATAATTTAAATACATCAATTCTTTTCCAGTCTTCTTCATTCATTATCCAGCTTTCACATGCATAAGAGATGAATAAAAGTATCATACTTGAGTCAGGTACACATTAGTCCTCAAAGTGACATTTTTGCTTTTTAATGCTTTAACCAGGTCTTTTGCAGCAGATTTACCCAATGTGTTACATCATTTGATTTCCTGACTGCTGCTTCCACAGATGTTGATTGTGGATCCATGTAAAATTAAATCCTTGGCAACTTCAATCTTTTCTCCATTTATCATAATGTTGTTTATTAGCCCAGTTGTGAGGATTTTGTCTTATGTTGAGGTGTAATCCATACTGAAGGCTGTAGTCTTTGATCTTCATCAGTAAATGCTTCAAGTCTTACTCACTTTCAGTAAGCAAGGTTATGTCATTTGTATATTGCAGGTTGTTAATAAGTCTTTTTCCTGTTGCTATGTTCTTCTTCATATGGTCCAGTTTGTTGGATTATTTGCTCAGCATACAGATTGAATAATATGGTGAAAGGATACAATCTTTACGCACACCTTTCCTGATTTTAAACCTGGCAGAACCCCGTATCTGTTAGAACAGCTGCCTCTTGGTCTCTGTACAGGTTCCCATGAGCACAATTAAGTGTTCGAGAATTCCCGTTCTTCTCAATATAATTCATAATTTGTTATGATTCACACATTCAAATTCCTTTCATAGTCAGTGAAGCATAGGTAAACATGTTTCTAATAGCCTCTGTTTTCAGTCAAGATGCATCTGACATCAGCAATGATATCTGCATTTCACACTCTCTTCTAAATCTAGTTTGAATTTCTGGCAATTACTTGTCAACACACTGCTACAACCCTTTTTGAATTATCTTCAGAAAAAAATTACTTACATGTGATATTAATATATTGTTTGATAAAAATTTCTACATTCTATTGGATCATCTTTCTCTGGAATGGGTCCAAATATGGATCTCTTCTAGTCAGTTTGGTAAGTAGCTGACTTCTAAATTTCTTGGCATATATCAGTATTGCATCTGTTTGTTGAAACATCTCAATTTGCATTCCATCCATTTTGGGGGACTTGTTTTTTGCCAATGCTTTCAGTGAAGCTTGAGCTTCTTCCTTAAATACTCTTGGTTCTTGATCATATGCTACTTTCTGAAATGATTAAACATTGCTAAAGTGCATGGAGGAGACATCTAATTTCCTCTAATTTTGCAAGGGAGAGAGGGAATCATTAACAGCATCAGTAGCCAAAGGCTTATTCCTATGAGGCACAGGTCAGACATGTCTCCACCCACCAAACTTTATACCATTCCAACACCAACCATTCTTTCCATGGCATTCTCTGTTTCTCTGCTGGGTTTGATAATTCATTGAAACACCTCACAGAACTTGTGAACCACCAAGGAAATGGCTCATGTGGTTGTGGAGCCTGGCAAGTCCCAAATCCACGGGTAGGGCAGCAGTCGAGGATTTCCTCACTCACATGGTTGCAGGGGCTGACAAACCCAACTTAGCAGGTCAAATGACAGGCTGCTGGCTCCCAAGGCTGCAGAAGCTGGTGAATTATGTCAGATGACAGACTGCTAGCTCAAGTCCCAGGAATCAGAAGTCAGATAATGACAAACAAGAGCAAGAGAGAGAACTTTGCCAGAGCACTCATATATATGGATGCACACCATATCCTCAAGCAAAGTAATAGTGATGACTTGAGTCACATCCTCTAGTAAGGTAGGACTCAAGATACATCCCATGCTAATCCTGCCTGATTAACATAACAGACAAAAATTCACTGCCATCAAGAAGATTCTGACTCATAAGGACTCCCACTGGGTTTCCAAGGCTATAAAATTTTTATAGAAGCAGACTGCCTCATCGTTCTTCAATAGAGAAGCTGGTAGGTTCAAACCACTGACCTTTTGCTCAGCAGCCTAATAATGCCTTAACCTCTGAACAACTCACCCCAAAATGGCACTATAATTATAGGTATAGAGGCTAGGATTCACAGTTCATCACAAAACAGAGGACAAGTCTAGAAGAGTCATTTTAAGCAATTCATTGAACCACAAGCATAGACCAATTATTTTTGGTACAGTAACTCTGTGTATTACTTCCATGTTCTTTTGATGCTGTGTCATTCACTATTTTGCCCACAAACCAAAAACTAAATCAAACTCACTGCCATTGAGTCAATTCCAACTCATAGCAAACTTATAGGGCAGAGAAGAAATTCCCCATAGGGTTTCCAAGGCTGTAAATCTTTATGGAAGCAGATTGCCTCATTTTTCTCCTTGGGAACAGCTGGTAGATTTTAAGTGCTCCATTTGGTTGGCAGCTTAATGCCTTAACCACTGCAATACTGCAACTCGGGTCTTGAATTTTTCCTTCAGTTCTTTCAGCTTAACAAATGCCAAGTGTGTTCTTCCCTTTCAGTTTTCTAACTCCAGGTCTTTGCACATTTTATTATAACATTTTACTTAGTCTTCTGGAGCTGCCCTTTGAAATCTTCGTTCAGCTCTTTTACTTCATCATTTCTTCCATTTGCTTTAGCTACTCTACCTTCAAAAGTAGGTTTCAGAGTCTCAGAATTCTGACACCCATTGTGGTCTTTTCTTTCTTTCCTGTCTTTTTAATGACTGTTTACTTTCTTCATGTATCATATCCTTGATGTCATCCCACAACTTGTCTTTGGTCACTGGTGTTCAATGCATCAAATCTATTTTTCAGATGTTCTCTAAATTCAGATGGGATATACTCTAAATGAAAATTTGGCTCTTGTGGACTTGCTTTAATTTTCTTCAACTTCAACTTCAACTTGCATATGAGCAATTGATGATCTGCTCCACGTTTGGCCTCTGGCCTTATTCTGGTTGATGATACTGAGCTTCTCCACCAAGTCTTGCCACAGATGAAATCAATTTGATTCCTGTGCATTCTGTCCACTGAGGTCACATTATACTTGTCTTTTGTATTGTTGAAAATAGGTATTTGTGATGAATAAGTCATTGGTCTTGTAAAATTCTATCATGTAATCTCTGGTGCCATTTCTATCACCAAGGCCATATTTTTCAGCTACCAATTCTTCTTCATTATTTCCAACTTTCACACTCCAAACACCAGTAATTATCAATGCTACTTGAGTGCATGTTTCATCAATTTCAGATTGCAAAAGTTGGCAAAAATCATCAATTTCTTCATCTTTGGCATTAGTAGTTGGTGCATAAATACAAATAATATTCATATTAACTGGTCTGCTTTATAGGCATATAGATTTTATCCTATCCCTGACAGTGTTGTACTTCAGGATAGATCTTGAAATGTTCTTTTTGACAATGTATGTGATACCATTCCTCTTCAATTTGTGATTCTTCGCATAATAGACCATGTGTTTGTCCAATTAAAAATGGCTAATACCAGTCCATTTCAGCTTGCTAGTGTCTAGTATATCAATCTTTATGTGTTCTATTTCATTTTTGATGACTCTCAATTTTCCTAAACTCATACTTCACACATTTCACATTCTGATTACTAAGGGATACTTCAGCTGTTTCTTCTCATTTTGAGTCAAAGCACATCAGCAAATGAAAGTCCTGAAAGCTTTACTCAACCCATCTCATTAAGGTCTAATCTAATTGGGAAAGGCAACTCTACCTCAGTTGTATTTTCAGTGCCTTCCAATCTGAGGGACTTATCTTACAGCACTATGTCAGATAATATTCCTGTGTTCATGAGGTTTTCATTAGTCAATTTTTTCAAAAGTGGATCATCATATTCTCTGACCTAGTCTGTCTTAATCTAAGATTCAGTAACTATGATGATCTCTAGACCAGGAGCTTACTGTGGAATAAGCCATCATTTGCTCATATGCAATTTAAAGTTGAAGCTGAAGAATATTAAAGCAACTCCACAAGAGCCAAAATACGACCTTGACTATGTCCCACCTGAATTTAGAGATCATGTGAAGAATAGATTAGACATATTGAACACCAAAGACCAGGGGAGTTGTTCAATGACATCAAAAACATCACACAAAAAGAAAGCAAAAGGTCACTAAAAACATAGGAAAGGAAAAAAAGACCACAATGAGTGTCAGAAGAGACTCTGAAATTTGCCCTTGAACAGAGAGTAGCTAAAGCAAATTGTAGAAATGACAAGATAAGAGCTGAACAAAAGATTTTCAAAGAGCAGCTCAAAAAGACAAAGTCAATTATTATAATGAAATGTGCTAAGACATTGCGGTGTAGTAAATTACTTAGTGCGGCTTTTCTACCCATAAGTCTTTGTAAACTCCAAGGTGGGATTTGCTATGAGCAACTGAGGAGCTCCTGATTGCTAAAGTTGTCCACCTGGAGTATTTCTGTTGGGAGTGGCATGAAACAATGTTCTGGGAGGTTCCCACTCTCTCAAGTGCCTAGAGTTCTGATGCTATGACTGGCTAGTTTGACCACTCTGCTGGGCTCAAAAGGAGGCCTCCTAGAGGTAGAACTCTCTCTGACTGCTGGTTGAGGAAGACGTGCTAAAGAGACCCAGGCTCCTGAGACACACGTTGCTGGGAAAGAGATGCAAGAGACACGTATTGCTGAGTGAGACACCGAGGGACCAGCACTGCTGGGAAAGAGACTGTGAGAGACTGTTGGCTGAGGGATGGTGGTCTGGGAGAGAGACTGAGCATTTTTCCTGAACTTGAATTGTAGCCTGTGGTGCTTCCCTAATAAGCCCCATAATCTGTGAGTTCTGTGTGGCCACTGCAGCGAATTATCGAACCCAGGAGAGAGGTGGTGGGTGCTTTGGGAGGAACGATTGGTGAAAGGGCTGGAGGGAGGCAGCATGTCTGGCCTTGCAGTAATAGGCCTTGGGTTACTGCTGGTAATCCTGTCTTCCTCTTGTAAGGTTAGAGGAGGTCAGAATATGTGGCCTCCTTGTCTTTTTGGCAGACATGGAGTTAGAAAACCAAAATGGAAGAACATGCTTTCATTTCTCAAGCTGAAAGAACTGAAGAAAGAATTCAAGCCTTGAATTGCAATATTAAAAGATTCTATGGGTAAAACATTCAATGATACAGGAAACATCAAAAGCAGATGGAATATACAGAGTCATTTTATAAAAAAGAATTGGTCAGTGTTCATTTATTTCAGGAGCTAGCATATGATCAAGAACCAACGGCACTGAAGGAAGAAGTTGAAGCTGCACTAAAGGAATTGGCAAAAAATAAATCTTCAGAAATTGACAGAACACCCATTGAGATGTTTCAACAAATGGATGCTGCCCTGGAGGTACTTACTTGTCTATGCCAAGTAATTTGGGAGACAGCTACCTGGTCAACTAATGGAAGGAGACCTGTATTTGTACCCAATCCAAAGAAACATGACCCCATGGAATATGGAAGTTATTGAACAATGTCACTAATATGACATGCAAGTAAAATCTTGCTGAAGATAATTCAAAAACAGTTGCAGCAGTATATTGACAGAGAACTTCCAGAAATGCAAGCTGGATTCAGAAGAGGATATGGAATGAGAGATATCATTGCTGATGTCAGATGGATCTTGGCTCAAAGCAAAGAATACCAGAAAGATGTTTACTTGTGTTTTATTGACTATGCAAAAGCATTCAACTATGTGGATCATAACAAATTATGGATAATGTTGAGAAGAATAGATATTTCAGAACACTTAATTGTGCTCATGAGGAACCTGTACATGCAACAGGAGGCTATTGTTCAAACAGAACAGGGGAATGGTTTAAAATCAGGAAGGGTGTGTGTCAGGGTTATGTCCTTTCACCATACCTGTTCAATCTATATGCTAAGCAAATAATCCAAGAAGCTGGACTATATGAAGAAGAATAGAGCATCAAGTTTGGATGAAGACTAATAAACAACCTGTGATATGCAGATGCCACAACTTTCTTGCTGAAAGTGAAGATGACTTGAAGCACTTACTGATCAAGGTTAAATATTACAGTCTGCAGTATGGATTACACCTCAACATAAAGAAAATGGAAATCCTCACAACTGGACCAATAAGCAGCATCATGATAAATGGAGAAAAGATAAAGTTGTTAAAGATTTCAAATTACTTGAATCCACAATCAACATCCATGGAAGCAGCAATCAAGAAATCAGACATCATATTGCACTGTGCAAATTTGCTGCAAAAGACTTCTTTAAAGTGTTGAAAAGCAAAGGTCACTTGGAAGACTAAGGTGCACCTTACCCAAGCCATGATATTTTCAATCACCTCACATGCATGTGAGAGCTAGACAATGAATAAGGAAGACTGAAGAAGAGTCAATGCTTTTGAGTTGTGGCGTTGGCGAAGAATACTGAAAATATCATGGACTGCCAGAAAAACAAACAAATCTGTCCTAGAAGAAGTGCAGCCGAATGTTTCTTGGAAGCAAGAATGGCCAGACTTTGTCTCACCTACTTTGGTCATGTTGTCAGAAGGGACTGTTTCCTGGAGAAGGATGTCATGCTTGGTAAAGTGGAGAGTCAGCAAAAAAGGGAGAAGACCCTCACCAAGATGGATTGACACAGTGGCTGCAATGATAGGCTCAGACTTAGCAAGAATTGTGAGGATGGCACATAACTGGGTAGTGTTTTTTCTGTTGTACATAGGGTCACTATGAGTCGAAGCAATCTCAATGGTGCCTAACAACAACAATAACAGAAACCTCAGAACTGCTACACCTCAGAAATTGAAAATCCCAGTGTCTCACACTCTAATCACAGACTTTATACTTACGCAAACACTTGTATGCTCTCTGAGCCAAGACCTCCGATTAATTCCTCAACCTCCTTCCTCTCTCCCTATTTGTACTCATCAAGATTTTGCCCATTCTGTCTTCCACCTAAACCTCCAGTAACATCACTTCTACTACCTTCTTGTCAGCACACTCAGCTTGCCTCCTCTCCTAGTAGTATTGAGACAGGTAGGACTGGCTGAATCCACCAGCCTCTCACTCAGTATTCCTGGAATATTTATGTGGTAGACCACCACATTGCTGCTGGTGACAGAGAACTGCTTGTGATTAACAAGCCAAACCTTTAAGCAAAGTAAGTTACATATCAAAGTCCCCACAAGCTTGACCCTTGTAAAATGCTGATAAACCTGATTTGTCCTTCAAGTACCTCACCAGGTGCAGAGAATGTGCAGTAAAATTCAATTTGACTGACGAAGTAACCTTCCCCTAGAGGCAGTCAAGAACAGGAATCTCTTGTCAGGACTCAAACCAGGGTCCAGGTTTGACCCTGCATGCCTTTATGGAATTCATCTTGGCCAGTTCTTGTGTGCACACCTGATTTTCATAAACCCACGTTTTGCCCAGAAATTCCCGCCCATTTTACGAATAAAGATGATGCCTTATTCCTGTCTGCCTAAAACCTTTTATAAACCCTAAGAAATTCTTTGTTTGGTGAGCGATTCGAGGCTAGCATAGGCAAAAGCCCCACTCTATCTCCCTCTCGCAAGTCTTCCCCCTCCTTTCTCTTTAATAAACTTTGGTTCGTGGGGACGTTTTGTCTCTATACTTCAATTCTTTGTTAGTAGAAGGCAAGGATCCCTGCTCAGGGTCTCAGGACCCTAGTAACAATATTAACTTGAAAATAATCAACCCTGAATATTTTGACAATTTGCTTCTGCTCCTATACCCAGGCTAGAAGCAAATGTAACAAAGTGAGCTGCTCTGAATTTAAAATTTGCAAGATATTTTTCTCCATTCCCATGAGTGTAAACCCATAAATACCAGTTGCTATAGAGTTGATTCTGACTCATAGAAAACCCATGTGTGTCAGAACAGAATGGCTCCATAGGGTTTTCAACGGCTGGCTTTTTGGAAGTATATCACCAGGACTTTCTTGCAAGGCATCTCTGGGTAGACTTGAACCTCCAAATTGTTGGTTAGCAGCCAAGCACTTGACTGTCTGCTCCAACCAGGGATGCCTAAATCCACAAATACATGGCTTCTAATCTCAAGCAGACCTCCCTTAACACCACTCAATAATCTTTTTACATGTTTCATTACTTTCATTAGAAATTCCAAACTTCACCATGCTCCAACATCCTTCCTCTGTTCACTCTCAGCAGACAACTTTGGTTCTGAATTTGCAGAGAAACTAATCTATCCAAAGCTTTAACTCTCACTCCTGTACAAAGCCCATGTCTCCATTTGCGCTGCGTAATATAACCGTGTCTCCCGTCATACTGAACCTGAATCCAACGCTTTTGACAACAAAGATCTAGGCCAATTTCCCAGCCTCACGTCCTGCCTCTCCTCTAGATGCATCCTGTCTGCAGTTTCAGGAATGCTGTCCAGATATGGTAAGGATCTGGAGCCTAAGGTAGTGGATCATGTCTAATAAGGGCATCTGCTAGGAGCAGATCCCAGGAGTTTCCTAAACAAAGCTGAAATTCTGTTTCTAAGAATGCTATCATAACAAAGACCCTGCCAAGGAGGAGAACCCAAGTCATGAACCTGGAATAAAGTTGAAAAGTCTTGAGCCAAAGATTCCAATAAATGGGAGGTCCAATTAAGAGAGCAAGATCAGATAAGAAGACAAAAGGAGCCTAGAGGGAGGAAACAGACATGGGATGGGGCAAGATGTAAATTAGGTTCAGGGCAACGCTCTTCCCTCTGGTCACCACACGATGGGCTCCTTCACTCATTCCAACTCCATTAAATGCCACCTACTGAGAGGCCTTTCCCAGATACTCCATTTAAAGTACTCACTTAATCATTCATCATGTTTCCATGTTTCAATACTCTGCATAACACTGATATTTCTGCCAGCTGATACTTCTTGTTTATCTATTTATTTACTGGTTTATTGCCCATCTCACCCCACTAGAAAGTAAGCTCCATGAGAACAAAGCTCTTCTAGTTTGCTCTGTATTCCCAGTGCCCAGAACAGTGTGCTTTCAGTATAGTAAGTACTCAGTAAGTATTGGATGAATAACTTGAATTTCAGGAACACACTGCTTTTTTTTTTTTTTTTTTTTAAGATTCCCATGTGATTCTGACCTCAGCCAGGGTGAAACCACTGGACTAACATCTGCATTGTTGTTCCCACATGCTGAGGGTGAGGGTGGTGAGAAGTGATCCTGAGAAGTGCAGAACCAGACCAGACTAATGAAGCATTGCTCTCTTTTGCTAGACCTTTAAGCATACTGTTTCTAAGGCGTAGGCTATTCTCTCCCCAACATTCTTAAGCTATTCAGATCAGGTATCATTGTCTTTAATAAGTATAAACATCAAGAGCAATTATTCTGAATTATTTACTTTCCTCTCCCCAGTGTCAAACACTGCATGGCACACATTAGATACTCAATTAATGTTTCATGAATTCCATTGCTCAGAGATGTGCTCCAGCCTACTGGGCTTGCTGGTGTTCTCTGCAACAACTCACATAATATTAATAATAAACTCTCACTGCCACCAAGTGGGTTCCGACTCATAGAGACTCCTCCTTGGATTTCCAAGGCAGTATCTCTACAGAACTAGATTGCCCAGTCTTCCTTCCAAGGAGTGGCCAGTTGTTTTAAACGGTCAGGCTTCTGGTTAGCAGTCAAATGTCTTAGGCACTATGCCACTAGAGCTTCTATATTAATAATAACTATCATTTATTTTACTTACCAAGTGCCCTACACTGTGCTAAGCCCTTACCTATAGAATTTCATTTAGTCCTCCCCAGAATACTTCAAGAGAGATAATTTTTTAAAAACTTACAAATGAGGAAACTAAGACTCAGAGAAGTTGTAATATGATTGGTAGCCAAGTTGGGATTCATATCTAGGTTTCTGTTCTCTATGTTACACTTTTTTGTGCAATCTATGTTACACTTTTTTGTGCAATCAATTAATAATAATGCTCACAAGCAGTGCATCAGTGTTTTTAGTTTATATTATTTCCACTCCAAAAATTTTATTAAATAATAATGAAATTTAGGGCAAATCTTTAAGTATCTCTTATGGGTCTCAGTTTCTTCATCTATAGAACCAGAGGTTAGATGAAATTAACTTCTTGGTCTCCTCCAGCTCTAAAAATTAAAAATGATTTCTAGCATTTCTAGCATTTTATTCAGCAACACCATCTGCTTCTGCACTTCTGTGTTTCAGCTGTAACTAGTGACATTCATAAATGAATATGTTATGGAGTAGTACTTTTTTTCTTTGCATCAAAACAACATAAAACAGTTTCAATTTCCATAAGTTCTTTTCTCATAATCACCTGATTTTATTTGAAATATGAAGAGCGAACTGAATGGAGTCATATCACACAAAGCCACAGAAGAGAAGTAACTTTTAAAAGGAGCGGTAGAAGAATTGCATTTTACATTATCTAATGGTAGTACTACCTCTGGTGGCATAGTAGGTAAGATATTTGTCTACTAACTAGAAGGTCAGCAGTTCAAACCCACCAGCTGCTCTGTAGGAGAAAGATGACTCAATCTATGTCTGTAGAGATTTATGGCCATGAGGGTCTCTATGAGTCATAATCGACTCAATGGATTTTGTTTTTTGGTAACGGTGGTACTAGGAGTCCCTGGATCATACAAATGATCAAGTACTTGACTGCCAACAGAAAGATTGGCAGTTTGAACCCACGCAGAGGTGCTTTCAGAAGAAAGTCCTGGTTGTTTCCAAAGTCACAGCCTTGCAAACCTTGTGAAGCACAGTTCCACTCTGCAACATGTGGGGTCAGCGTGAGTCAAATTTGACTCAAAGGCAACTGTTTTTGTTGTTGTTGTTGTTTTTAATGGTGATTCTAACCCTTGTGGATGCTTTAGGGAAGGAAAATAAGTACTACTCCCTAACATATTTATTTATGAATTTTACTAATTAGGGTATCAGAAAATATAGAGTGGCAAGAGAAGAGAACCTGGCTCAAATCTGCTTCTATATTGATGAGATGGCATATGTCAGTGGAAGAAGTCATTGCCTCTTTTCTTAGTGAAAACCTATTGTTATTCATTTAACCTCTCTGTGTCTCAGTTTGCTAATCACCAAAATTAGTGGGTTTTGGCCAAAAAATATCTCAGGAGGCTTCCTGAATTAACCCAAAGGATATGAAAAATTGCAGAAATCCCTGTTAAAATGTAGTAGCAAGTTTAAAAACTCATCCTTATCCTGAAGCAGAGAAAAATCAGTTCCTAGGTTGAAGAGAGGAGCTCTGGTAGCATAGTGCCTAAGGCACTTGACTGCTAACCAGAAGGCTGGC
>NW_006921638.1:937197-948596 GCF_000298275.1 Orycteropus afer afer | reverse complement strand
CAGCCACTCCTCAGAAGGAAGACTGGGCAATCTACTTCTGTAGTGATACTGCCTCGGAAACCCAAGGAGGGGTCACTATGAGTCGGGGCCAACTGGATGGCACATAACAACAACAGATTGAAGAGCATAGCCATACTGAATTTGAGCTAAACTTTAAGCCTATTTTTTTAAATAAGGCTACCATCTAGAAGTGAAAGTTTTAAAATTCTAAGGTTAACACAAACTAGATAAAGCTCTTCACTGAAACCACCCTGTGGTTTTGATGTATTTTCTCCACTGACAGTGAAGAGACAAAGAGGAAAGGAAGCAAGAAGACGATCAGGACACTGAGGGTCAGCACAGAGGCTGACCCTAAAAAGTTTCAGAGATGGATTGGAGAGAGGAAAATAACAAATGTAGGACTCAGTCAGTAATGGTTCATATATGTATTGTCTGTGTTGTAGGATTTTCGTATAATGAGATCATCTTCTAGGATGTGATAACCAACTCTAGGTTCATTCCAACTGTTCTGAACAATTTTACAAATGCGGATCATTTTGGCTATCAGTCCTCATCTTCCCAAAGTAAGTAAAAGTCAATCTTTGGCCTGTCCTCATACATTCCATTTTAATGCGAAACTCAGTGTTTGTGTTTATCTTTCTGACAAGTTTTTCTCCAGCAAGATTAGGTACTTCATTTCTAGATTATCCTTTTTTCATGACTGATATTTATCCTCTCTCTCTGTACCCAACAACATCTGTCCATCAGATAATGGACAACCTAGAATTTAGGGAGAGTGGGTGCCTGCTGGGATGACCAAAAATAAGAAGGTATCTTTTAATCAGTGTTTTAGCATCTGAAAGGAGCTTACTAACCTTCAGTAGAATGATTTTGTTTATGGAGTTTTTAAAGTCCTCCCTTAAAATGGAGAAATTATTTGAAGAAATACTTTCTATCTACTTCCACCTCTGTAGCAATTCATTCCACAGAAACAGGAACTGTGAAAAAGCAAAAAAGACCTCACTGAATATTTAAATAGTAGTTTCAAGGTTGAGAAGTAGCATTAAGAAGAAAGGCAGATGAAATGAAGATGGTGTCACTGATTTTTACCTCTGTCTATAGAGAGAAGATTGCTGATGTAAAGTCACTCTGGCCTGTTTAGGACCATCTGTCATGAAGATAAACCTCTGAGGTAAGATTCCCTGGGCTAATAGGTTTACCCTAGTTTTATCATCTAAATAGACCCTCTAGTTTTATTCTAGATCAGCTTCCCAAGGTTCTCTGATCCCTACACCAGTTTGGTGTCCCCAAAAGAAGTAGGGTCTTCCTGAGAGCTGCTTGTGCCAAAGATATCACTACAGCAAGGCTTCAAAACTCTAAATCTAAGAGCTTCTGCTCTAATTGATGGATGTTTAGATTTTTCAAATATTCCTGAGGAGTATACCAAACTCACTGCCATTGAGTCGATTCTAACTCATAGGGACCCCTCATTGGGTTTCCAAGGCTATGAATCTTTGTAGAAGCAGACTGACTCATCTTTCTTCTGATGGGTTCGAACTGCTAACCTTCTGGTTAACAGGCAAATGCCCTATGAAGTACTCGAAAATTCAGTAGAGATGCTTTGGGGAAGAAAGGAATGGCCTACAATATAAAAAGGGCAAAATGAGGCTCTTTGTGATCTTAAAACATTGTTAACAAGTTGAGCAAAATAATATGTAAAAACTTACTGGAGCTAAGTAGTCTTCATAAAACTCATTGAGGTTAATGAGGTGAAAGAGGCTGAAAGGGTTAAGTATCTAAGGTCACAGAGCTGGTAAGTGGAAGAGGTAGGATCTAAACCTAGGTCTGTGGGACGCCAGAGACTGAACTCTGATCCACTTTGTTATATTCAAGGACCTTAAAATTATTTTAAAAGATTCTTTAGGATAAAGAAATCTCCTGGTTATATGCAATAAATCAAAGTTCCTAGGAAACTTTATGATATTCACAATCACTATCAATATTGATGGGAAACGTTTTACTTTTATTTTGCATTATTTTTAGATGCCTTCCCACAGTTCAGATACACAATTAAAAAAAAAAAAAAATCTTTCCTGGAATTTTGTTACCGAGTTTCTCATATGCACATGCACAAAGAGGGCACACACACACACACCACAAACACACAAAAAAATACCACAAATACACACACTACACAGACATACACATACAGATATCACACACTTTACACACAGAGAACATTCACAAATACAGACACACACACATACCCCAGAGATACACACACACACCCCAGAGATATACATACATACCACAGAAACAGAAAGACCATATATATACCTACATATAGACATGTACACACAAATGTACCACACATTCATAGTGAGAAACCACAAATATATAAATACCACACACACACACACCCCACACACCACAGACACAAGTACTACACATAATCCACAAATAAACACACATGGACACCAGATACACACATAAATGCAGATACACACAGAGCCATACACACACGATATCAGTTCTCCAGGGATTGTGTTTCTCCTTCTCTACTCATCCTCCAATATCTGGTTCCTCTCACATTCATCATCTCATTCACATCTCATCTATCTCCTGCTGGAGGTCTCTTTTCTCCATCCCAGTTCCATCCCAAAGAGGAAACATAAGCCCTTTTACTTTGATTCTCTAGCAACCACCAATACAAGACATTTGCTTAATGAGAAGGACCAGTGCGCTATATCAAAACAGAACAAATGAATTAATATAAAATATTAGACATTCCTATCTGAAAGTCCCTTGTGCCAATTTTGCTTCTCAAAACACCTCATTGGCCTTCTTCCTGCTTGAGGGCTCCCAATCACCTGTTGTGTGTTTCCTGTGCCCCCTCTTCTTAAGATTGTCCTCAGTCCTCCTGCCTCTACTCATGGTCCTAGGACCTTTGCACAGGCTCTTCTCAGGTCCCTGCTGTTTCACTCACCACTGCTATCCATTCCACACTCTGCAGACTTCACTTTTTATTCTCAATGCAGACTATTAAAATATTTTCTGAAAAAGAGAACCATTTTATCACTCTCTGAGAAGGCAGAATTAACTTAAGACATTTGTGGCTATAACTAGCAATTATTTAATTTCTTCTCTCTATATAAGGAGCTCTGGTGGTGTAGTGATTAATGCATTTGGCTACTAACCAAAAGATGGATGATTCAAACCCACCAGCTGCTCCACAGAAGAAAGATGAGACAGTCTTCTTCCATAAAAAATACATAAAGATACAGCCTTGGATACCCAATTTGTGTTGCTATGAGTTGGAATAAACTAGATGGCCATGAGTTTGGTTTTTGGGTTTTCTCTCTATGTATTCTTAGGAGCTCTGTAGAGATACTGTCTTGGAAAGCCAAGGAGCGGTTGCTATGAGTCAAATCGACTGAACAGCAGTGAGTTTATATATATTCTTACGAGTTCTTGGCACAAATGGTTAAGCATTCAACTACTAGCCAAAAGGTTGGTGGTTTGAATCCACCTATAGGCACTTCAGAAGACAGGCCTGGTAATCTGATTCCAAAAGGTCACAGCCTTAAAGCTATGGAGTACAGTTCTACTCTGGATGGGGTCACTGTGAGTTGGAATCAACTTGATGGCAACTGACAACAATAATATATTCTTAGACTGTTTTTGCTTACTATGAAAAAAAGGCATCATTAGGAATTTATGTTGATCTATCCAATTTATCAAAAACCAATTTGTTAATGAGTCTGTTATAATAGCTCTTATTTTCCAAACCATTCTCAGGTTTATGTTTTCAATACTATAGGAACCATTACCAATTATAATCAAGAAACTGGATATTCTGGATAATCAAGTATTCTGATTCATGGAGCATAATCAAAAACACTCCACATGAGTTACCAATTTTCAAAGAAGTAACATGAAACAATAGTTCGATTCCTCACCTGTCACAATGAAAGGGGATGTTAAATTTAACTCTTCTAAGCCTCACTTTCTCCTCTGTTTAAATATTTGCCTCACAGGTGTTATAAGAAATAAAAGAGATTGTTTTTATATAAAGCTCTTGACATGTATTTGATAAATGTGAGTTCTTTAACTTCTCTCACTCTCCCCCCCATCCTCAAGTAAGAAAAAACTACTACAATATTCTAGAATATACTTTCTCTTTCGTGGATGATTCTGAAGACACTTGTCAATCTGTACAGTGCCTCTAGGGCTCCCATTATGAATATCAGCTCATACTCTGAAATGCTGCATATTAGGATACTAGATATAGTATTTACTGTATATATTCTTGGGAGCTCTATTGGCGTAGTGCCTAAGACTGGTGGTTCAAACCCACCAGCCACTCCTCAGAAGGAAGGTTGGGCAATCTACTTCTGTAGTGATACTTCCTCTGAAACCCAAGGAGCGGTTGGAATGGACTTGATGGCAGTGAGTTTGTTTATATAGAGAGAGAGAGAAAGAGAGAGTTAGAAGCTCTGGTGGTGCCTGAGACATTTGACTGCTATCAAACGCACCAACAGCTCCACGGAAGGAAGATGGGGCAATCGACTTCCCTAAAGATTTACCCCCTCGGAAACCCAATGGGGGTCGCTATGAGTCAGAATCAACTTGATGGCAGTGAGTTTGGTTTTATTTTTTTATATGTACATTGTTAACTCATATGAGAAATCTAATTATAGCTCCCCCAGATTACTAATTTGCAGCAGTTACTGTTAATTTTGTTATTCAAATTAATCTCATTAACAATATTTACACTGACCGAGTCTTAGTCAAGTAAATTGATTCTACAATGCTTTATTGTTAAAAGTTATGCCTATCAAGACAGAGTTCTGATAATGTCTAAATAGAATATTTTTGGCTACTAAATTAATGACTTAATAATTGTCAAAATATTACAAATTGCATTCCTCTTTTACATTTATTTAATGCCCTTTATATTATTTCCATTTTAGATGCTCAAATTAATCTGAGTTCATCATACCACATAAATGTATGGACCTTACAAAAATAGTATTTGATTTGTGTTATTGTAGAAATATTATGTTTGGCATTGTAAAATACTGTGACTTTGGCTACTGCTATGCAAAAATTGCTATTTTAATCTCTACATTTAACCTTTTTTTTTTTCATTGTTTCTCACCACACAGGAAGTTATGGATCTGACCAACTCCACTAATCACCTGGTCAATGTCTCCACTTTAGTAAGAAACAGCACTCACCTTTCAGCTTCGGCCTCAAAAACCACTGTGATCATTGCCCTTCCTTTGTTCATATCATTTATAATTGGTACCATCACCAATGGCCTCTATCTATGGGTGCTAAAATTCAAAATGAAAAAGACTGTCAATACGCTCTTATTTTTTCATCTCATTCTCTCATATTTTATTTCAACATTGATACTGCCGTTTATGGCCACGTCCTACCTTCAGGACAATCACTGGAACTTTGGAACTGCCATGTGTAAAGTGTTCAATGGCACTTTGTCTCTGGGAATGTTTGCCTCGGTTTTCTTTCTCTCCACCATCAGTCTTGATCGTTATCTTCTCACTCTTCACCCGGTATGGTCACAGCAGCACCGAACCCCACGCCGGGCTTCCACCATCATCCTGGGAGTCTGGATCTCTGCCGCTGTCCTCAGCATGCCCTTTTTGGTTTTCAGGGAGACACATAAAGACCATAAAGGAACAGTGATCTGCCGAAATAACTATGCTATATCTACTAACTGGGAGAGCAAAGAGATTCAAGCATTGAGAAAATGGATCCATGTCTCCTGTTTCATCAGCCGCTTCTTGCTGGGCTTTCTTCTGCCTTTCTTCATCATCATCTTTTGTTATGGGAGAGTAGCCCACAAGATAAAAGAGAGGGGCTTGGTTAAATCTAGCAAGCCCTTCAAAGTCATGATGACTGCCATTATCTCATTCTTTGTGTGTTGGATACCCTACCATGTATTGCAGGGCTTAATTCTCACTAAGAATGAGTCACTACTTTTACAGTTAACTCTGATACTAACAGTGATAACCACTTCCTTCAATACCATCTTTTCTCCCACACTCTACCTATTTATTGGGGAGAACTTCAAAAAAGTTTTCAAGAAGTCCATTCTTGTTCTGTTTGAGTCAACATTCAGTGAAGATTCTTCCACAGAAAGGACACAAAACATAAATTCAGGAGCTGGAATTCAGACTTTGGATACGGTGTCAATTATACCATGAGAGGTGTGGCCTCTGCTTTTTTAAATTAAAAATTCTCTGTAGAGGTACAGACAACAAAGATGAACCCTTTTGCATGTACAGTATGGGTGGATAGATGGGTGGACAGGCTGAATGACCAGGTATATTTAAGCAGAGTGAAGTGTGCCCACGGCCATGTGTAGGGTTGGCCGACGATGTTTCTACTTGCATATTTGTATGTGCTGTAAGAATATTCAGGTGTCTAGTAAAGCTGACAAGGGACAATGTGGTGGCTTCTTGGCCACAGCCACCTACCTTAAGGGAGCAAATAGTTGGACCTATGGGCTCGGGACCATGGTCACAGGGGACATTAAGTTCAATTGGCATAACATACTACACAAAAATATTGTTCCACATCCTACTTTGGTGACTAGTGACTGGGGTCTTAAAAGCTTGCAAGCAGCCATCTAGGTGCAATGATGGGTCTCTTCTCATCCAGAGCAAAGAATGAAGAAAACCAAAGACACATGGAAACAATGAGTCCAAGGGACTAGTGGATCATGTGATCCTCAGCCTATATGACCCTAAGACCAGAACTAGATGGTACCTGGCTACCACTGTCAACCACTCAGAAAGGGATCAGTGCAAGAGACCCTGGATAGAGTGAGAAAATAATGTGGAACAAAACTCAAAATCAAAAAAAAAAAAAAAAAGACCAGGCTTACTGGTCTGATAAAGCCTGGTAAGACCCCCCAAGACTATGGCCCCTAGTTACCCTACAGGTCTGGAACTGAACTCACTCTTGTGGCTTCCAGCCAAACAATAGAGAGGCATATTAGGTGAACATTTACATTAGGAAAATACACTCACAGAAGGGCACTATTTGCACAAGGGGATAGCTTAGGCGGAGAGAGTGTATAGGAGTTCCCTATACCAGAGAAGAGGTAACTATGGGGAGGAAGTGGGAAGAGAGCTGTTACATTGTGGAGAATTGCAGTTAATTTCATGAAACAAAAATGTGTATGATATACTGTATGGAAAATGAATTTGCTCTGTAAACTTTCACCCAAATCACAATAAAAATTGAAAAAAAAATTCCCTGTAATATAGAGACATCTACACTGTACTCTAGTTAGATCTATGAATATTAAACAGAGCTGTAAGAAAGCAAGCAATAGATGATGTTGTAAATGTGATTCTTAACCTTTGATTTATGAAGCTATACTGCTGCCTCATCAGTCCTCTTTTTAATTTATATCAGATCCAAGTGAGAAAGAAGTCTTATTCCCTGTAGGTTCTTTATAATGAGGGGACAATAATTCAAAGCCATCATTTTCCAAGAGTTTTGCTATTGCAAAGATTCAAAATGCTATTGTACCAAGGGACACACATTCTTACTTTGTTAGATCAGATTTGAATATGGCAATAAATGCTTTGAAAAAATATGCACTTTAAACCTAAAAATTTTTTAAAGACATCTTTCTCCAGGCAATTACCAATTAACCCTAAGGGTGGTAGCTATGAAATTCACTTGATCAGAAAAAAAGGCTTGCTAGATTTTTTTAAGAATTAACATTAATTCAGTAGAAGTTGATTCTGCTTTCTTTACTTTACCCCCCAGAAAAAAAAAGTATAAATGTCTTAACTGTGAGAATTTATTAGAAAACATAAAGCCCTTTGAGACATACTTCTTCCCTGGCCAACTACTCTAGAAAGAGAAATCTAAGTGGGTAGAGATAACTATCTTGGTCCACCATCCTTCCTATCTAACAGTCTTGTCATGCTTTTTCCAAAGGAAAAAGGGTGACCCCAGAATGCTGGCATATGAATAGAATAGAGTATGCCTTATGTGCAGAATCTGGCCCAGGGTCTTGGGTGCCCAAGGAGGGAGAAGGGGTTTCTGTTGAGACAAAGGCTACATGACTTAGGAAATATCCTCCCCCAGGAGAGAATCCAAAGTTCTGGCATCCTTGAGGGAAGGTACATGGTGACCTCTGTTAGGTCATTTAATGAAGATCAAAGAGTACAGCCTTCAGTATGGATTACACCTCAACATATTGAAAACAAAAACCCTCATATCTAGACCAATAAGCAACATCATGATAAGCAGAGAAAAGGTTGAAATTGTCGAGGATTTCATTTTACTTGGATCCACAACCAATGCCTATGGAAGCAGCAGTCTAGAAATCAATTGATGTATTGCATTAGGCAAATCTGCTGCAAAAGACTCTTTAAAGTGTTAGAAAGCAAAGGGACCTACAATGACCCAAGCCATGGCATTTTCAATTGCCTCATATGCATATGAAAGCTGAACACATGAATAAGGGAGAACAAACAAGAACTGAAGACTTTGAATTATGGTGTTGGCAAAGAATATTAAAGATACCATGGATTTCCATAAGAAAAAGCAAATCAGGGCAAGGAAAGAGAGTTCCAGAAAGATAGCAGAATAGGCAGAAAGATGCACAGACCCTCTTCAACAAAGAAAAGGGGAACAAATTAACACAAATACAGAATATAATCCTGGACCCCTGAGCTTTGAAGGGAAGAATACAGAAGTAGACAAAACTCCAACTAGCAGAAGAATTTGAATGAAAATACCAAAAAAGGAGATAGACAGAGCTGCGGGCTGGCAGAGATCCTGATGGCACAGACAGATTTCATATTGCTGAGTGGTGGTAGGACCTAAGAATTAACCTAAAAATCAGCCCTGCTAGCCAGGGACTTCATGGAGGACTGCTCTGGTGGCTGGGGAATAAAAGTGGAAGCAGAGAAGAGGAAGATGGGCTGAGCTGTGGACTTTTGCCTATCTGGAGGGCACAGCCATTTTGAATGTTTACAAGCAGCTTGACCATTTTGGATATTTACAGAAATAGAATTCTCCCAGGTTCCAGGAACTTAAGAACAGGCTCCACTTGCTGTGAACTGCAAACACATCCCAGACGCACAGACTACTAGAAAGGTGTGACAATCCCCTTGTTACTCTTATACCCCACACCTGCTTGGTGAACAGAGGTGCGGCAATCCCTCACTCCCATGCACCTTCTAGGCTGAAGGAATGCCATCCCAGTCTCTGTGCTCTGACGGAGCCTGGGTGCCCTGCCCCACCCTGTCCAGATTTTTATTTTCCTTTTTTCTTTTTTTCAGTTTGTTTGTTTTTGTCTGTTTTAAAACAACTACTATTATTATTACTTTTGTCCTTTTTATTATCATTCTTTATTCTTCCCTTCCCAGGTGCTAGTTTTCAGCTTATTTTCTTTTCCTTGTTGCTGGTTCCAATTTTTTTCTCCTTTCTTGTGGGTAAACCCGTTCCTTGTTTTTCTTTCTGCATTTTTCCCAATTTTTTCCTTCACTATTCTATCTCTCTACTTTTATCTCTTATTTCCTTCTCCCCAGATATTGCGGTGTTTTTACTTTTGTATTGTTTTTGTTTTTTTTTCCCCCCTTTTCTCTTTTTTGGTTACTGTTCCAGTGTGATTAAATGGTGTATTTTCTGTCCATTTGCTTTTACTTTTTTGATGGTTATTCAATTGTTATTTTTGTCTAACTGAGTGGGAGACAGCAAAAGTCCCCATATGACATAACTACACCCACACCTCCTGAAATTTCACTTACTGGGTGATAGTCACCACCTCCTTTTCCACCAATGGGCCTATGATAAACAACCACGAAGTAGAGCTTGACTCGCCCTTAGTGGCTCTTCACAAACAGTTAACAGAGATCTAAATACAACAATGTCACAATGTCTCGGAGACAACGGACCATCACAATCCACAAAAGCAAGATAAAGTGGTAGAAACAACGGAACAGGATACAGAACTGGAACACATTCCTGAAGAAGAAACAGCCTTGGAACTTCTTGATAAGGAATTCAAAAGAATTATATTCAGGTATCTTCAAAGGACTGAGAGACAGATCAAGGAAGCACAGACAAATTCCTAGAAGAATTTGGAAGAAAATACAAGAACAAAATGACAAAATAAATGAAAAGTTAGAAATGATTCTAAATCTACAGATAGAAATCCAGAAGATTAATACTAAATTATCAGAAATAGATGACACATTGGAAGGGCAAAGGAGTAGAATTGATGCAATGGAAGACAGAATTAATGAGATTGAAGACAAATACCTGAATATTTCTATGGAAAGGGATCACTCAGAAAAAAGATCAAAACAAAATGAAGAAAGCCTAAGGTTCATGTGGGATACAATCAAAAGGAATAACCTATGTGTCATTGGAATTCCAGAACAAGAAGAGAAAAACAAAACCACTGAGAAAATTGTCCAAGATTTGTTGGAAGAGAACTTCACTGATATGATGAAAGAGGAGAATATATCCATTCAGGAAGTCCAAAGAACCCCAAACAGAATAGACCCCAAAAGACAATCACCAAGGCATATCATCATCAAACTCATCAAAACCAAAGACAAAGACAGAATCCTGAAAGTTACTTACAAAGGACAACCAGTAAGAATAAGCTCTGATTTCTCAGCAGAAACCATGCAAGTGAGAAGGCAATGTTATGGTATATATAAAACCCTGAAAGAGAAAAATTTTCAACCAAGAACTACATACCCGGCAAAATTGTCCCTCAAATATGATGGTGAAATTAGGAGATTTCCAGATTAACAGAAACTAAGGGAACTCAGAAGGAAGGTTGGGAAATCCTACTTCCATAGTGATACTGCCTCGGAAACCCAAGGAGGGGTCGCTATGAGTGGGGTTTGACTTGACGGCACATAACAACAACAACAAGGGAATTTGTTAAAACCAGACCAACCTTACAAGAGATACTAAAGGGAGTCCTTTGAACAGAGAACCAAAAATAGCAAACAACAACCAACTATAAATACACAATATGACATAACCCAGAAACCACAGCTATGGACATATCCAAAATAAAATAAGCTTACAAGATTGTAAACAGGGAACCAGAGACATCCATTGGCAAATGAGGACAACTACAAGCCAAAAAGAGGGAAAATACTGTGTAGTTACAGAATTTCTAAATGGTGAGGAAGTCAAGAGAGTTGCAAGGTAGAACAGACTATTCCAAACTCGGGGAGAAAATTATAAATCACAGGGTAACCTCAAACAAAAGTGATAAACCTTGACATCATAATAAAGAAGAGAACAAGCACAAATATTTAGCAAATACTAAAACAATAGCAACAAAGGAAATGATAATACAATTCATAAACATAATGAGCTCAGCACAGAAAATAATA
>NW_006921638.1:918390-919125 GCF_000298275.1 Orycteropus afer afer | reverse complement strand
AAACACTGCCCAATCCTGCACCAGCCTTACAATCCTTGCTATACCTGCACCCATTGTTGCAGCCACTGTGTCAATCCATCTCATTGAGGGCCTTCCCCTTTTTCAATGACCCTCCACTTTACAAGCATGATATTCTTCTCCAAGGAATGGTCCCTTCTGACCACATGACCAAAGTAGGTGAGATGAAGGCTGGCCATTCTCGCTTCCAAGGAGCATTCTGGCTGCACTTTTTCCAGGACAGATTTGTTAGTTCTTCCGGCTACTTTCAGTATTCTTCACCAATGCCACAACTAAAATTTATCAACTCTTTTTTGGTCTTTCTTATTAATTGTCCAGCTTTCACATGCATATGAGGCTACTGAAAACACCATGGCTTGAGGCAGATGTGCCGTAGTCTTCGAAGAAATATCTTTACTGCTTAGCACTTTAAAGAGGTCTTTTGCAGCAGATTTGCACAAAGCAGTACTTCATCTGACTTCTTGACTGCTGTTTCCATTGATGTTGATTGTGGAACCAAGTAATATGAAATCCTTGACAACTTCAATCTTTTCTCCATTTATAATAATGCTTATTGGTCCAGTTGTAAGGAATTCCATTTTCTTGATGTTGAGGTATAATCCACACTGCAGACTGTAGCCTTTAATCTTTATCAGTTTGTTGTTGTTGTTGTTATGTGCCGTCGAGTCGGCCCCGACTCACAGCGACCCCTCCTTGGGTTTTCGAGGCAGTATCACT
>NW_006921638.1:917716-918290 GCF_000298275.1 Orycteropus afer afer | reverse complement strand
CACAATGGAATACTATGCAACACTAAAGAATAATGTAGAATCTGCAAAATACCACATAATGTGGATGAACTTGGAGGACATTATGCTGAGTGAAAAAAGTCAATCACAGAAGGACAAATATTGCATGAGTCTGTTATTGTAAAAGTCAAGGAACAGTTTATCTATGAAAAGAAATTTTCTTTGTTGTTTAGCATGGGTGGGAGGCAAAGGGAGGGAACACTGTTAGATAGGTAGAGATAAGTATTGATTTTGGTGAATAGAAGGGCAATGTATCAAATGTGAGTGATCAACATGATGGCATTGAGGAAGAGGAAGACATAGGGAGGTACAGACAACAAAGATGAACCCTTTTGCACATACATTATTGCGTTGTCAGTGAAGGCAAACACGGGTATATGGGTGGATAGATGGGTGGACAGGCTGAACTATTAGGTATGTCTATGCAGCTGGAAATGTACCCAAGACCATGTATAGGGTTGGCAAACAACGGTTCTACAAGTGTATTTGTATGTTCTATAAGAATTCCCAGGGGTCAATTCAGAGCCACCTGGAAGCTCCGTAAAACCTAGTTCGG
>NW_006921638.1:911643-916451 GCF_000298275.1 Orycteropus afer afer | reverse complement strand
TTGAACCGCCAGCCGTCTGGTTAGCAGGCAAGTGACTTAGCCACTATGCTACCAGAGCAAGAGTTTCAAATCATCTTCACTTGCAGCAAGCAAGTTTGTGTCATCTGCATATCGCAGATTGTTAATGACTCTTCCCCCAATTGTCATGCTGCATTCTTCTTCATATAGTCCAGCTTCTCGGATTATTTGCTCAGCATACAGATTGAATAAGTATGGTGAAAGGATACAACCTTGATACACTCCCTTCCTCATTTTAAACCATTCACTATTCCTTTGCTCTGTTCAAACGACAGCCTCCTAGTAAAAGTACAGGTTCCTCATGAGCACAATTAAGTGTTCTGGAATTCCCATTCTTCTCAATGTTATCCGTAATTTCTTATGATCCACACAGTTGATTGCTTTTGCATAGTCAATAAAACACAAGTAAATATCTTTCTGATATTCTTTGCTTTCATCAAGATCCATCTGACATCAGCAATGATATCCCTCATTTCACGTCCTCCTCTGAATCCAGCTTGCATTTCTGGAAGTTCCTTGTCAATATACTGCTGCCACCACTTTTTAATTATTTTCAGCAAAATTTTACTTGTGTGTGATATTAATGCTATTGTTCCATAATTTCCACATTCTGTGGGATCATCTTTCTTTGGAATGGGTATAAATATAGATCTCATCCAGTCAGTTGGCCAGGTAGCTGTCTTCCAAATTACTTGGCATAGATGAGTAAGTGCCTCCAGTGCAGCATCTGTTTGTTGAAATATCTCAATGGGTATTCCGTCAATTCCTGGAGCCTTGTTCTTTGCCAATTCCTCAGTGCACCTTCGACTTCTTCCTTCAGTACCATTGGTTCTTGATTATATGCCACCTCCTGAAATGGATGGACATCAACCAATTTTTTTTGGTACGGTGACTCTGTATTCCTTCCATCTTCTTTTGATGTTTCCTGCATCATTCATTGTTTTGCCCACAGAATCTTTCAATATTGCAACTTGAGGCTTGAACTTTTTCTTCAGTTCTTTTCAGTTTGCTGAGCATGTTCTTCCATTTTGGTTTTCTACCTTCATGTCTTTTCACATTTCATCATAATAATTGACTTTGTCTTCTCTAGCTGCACTTTGAAATCTTCTGTCCAACTCTTTTATCTTATCATTTCTTCCATTTGCTTTAGGTACTCTCCATTCAAAAGCAAATTTCAGAGTCTCTTCTGACATCCATTTTGGTGTTTTCTTCCTTTCCTGTCTCTTTAATGACCTTTTGCTTTCTTCATGAATGATGTTCTTGATGTCATCCCACAATTCATCTCATATTTGGTCATTGGTGTTCAAGGCATCAAACATATTCTTTAGATGGTCTCTAAATTCAGGTGGAATATAATCATGGTCATATTTTGGCTCTTGTGGACTTGTTTTAATTGTCTTCAACTTCAACTTGAACTTGCATATGGCAATTGATGGTCTGTTCCACAGTCAACTCCTGGCCTTATTTTGACTGAAGACATTGAGCTTCTCCATAGCCTCTTTGCACAAATGTAGTCAGTCTGATTCCTGTGTATTCCATCTGGCAAAGTCCGTGTGTATAGCTGCCATTTATGTAGTTGAAAAATGAATAAGTCATTGGTCTTGCAAAATTCTATCATGTGATCTCTGGTGTCATTTCTATCATGAAGGCTATATATTTTCCAACTACCAATAATTCTCCTCTGTTTCTAACTTTTGCATTCCAATCACCAGTGATAATCAACACATCTTGATTGCATGCTTGGTCAATTTTGCACTGCAGAAGTTGGTAAAAAAAATCTTCAATTTTCTCATCTTTGGGTTTGGTGGTTGGTGCATAAATTTGAATAATAGTAGTATTATCTTATCACTGACAGCATTGTACCTCAGGATAGATCTTGAAACATTCTTTGTGATGATGAATGCCATGTCATTCCTCTTCAATTTGTCATTCCCAGTATAGTAGATTATCTGGTTGTCTGATTCAAAATGGCCCAAATCAGCACATTTCAACTCAGTAATGCCTAGAATATCAATCTTTATGTGTTCCACTTCATTTTTAGCAGCTTCCAATTTTCCTAGATTCATACTTCATACATTCCATGTTCCAATTATTAATGGATATTTCCAGCTGTTTCTTCCCATTTTGAGTCATGCCATCAGCAAATGAAGGTCCCAAAAGCTTACTTCATCCACATCATCAAGGTCAACTCTACTTTGAGGAGGCAACTCTTCTCCCATTGTATTCTGAGTGCCTTCCAACCTGAAGGCTTCATCTTCTGGCACTATATCAGACAATGTTTCAGGGCTATTCATAAACTTTTCCAGTAATATATCAGTGTTTCACTGCTATTCATACAGTTTTCACTGGCCAATTCTTTGAGAAAGGGATAGCCCCTTCCTTTTTCCATGTCTGTCTTGGTCTGGAAGCTCCACTGAAACCTGTCCACCATTGGTAACCCTGCTGGCATTTGAAATACCAGTGGCATAGCCTCCAGCCTCACAGCAACACACAAACCACCACAGTACAACAAACTGACAGATGAGTGGTGGGAGTAATGTCATAGTATAGTTAACTTTAGAATACCAATAACAATATTAATTTGGCTTCCCTGGTTTTCAAGTTTTGCTTCAAGTTTTTTGTAATATATTGCAGTACCTAAATTATGTGGAACCACAACGTCATTGACCTGCTATCCTTTATTTCAAATCATCCTATATAGTTAGTTCAAATGATACAGCATGAAGATGTTTATACCACAACCCACATTCAGTCCCTGAATGTACCTGTTAGCTTTGCACAAGTCATTTTTAACCACAGGCATATATTTACCCAGCAATCCCCAAATAGAAATCAATTACAATTGGTGTTATTAATTGAATTATGTCCCCAAAAAATAGTCTCTATATCTGTGGATACAATCTAATCTAATGCAATATAATCACCTTCCATGATGCAATCTATAACAAAAACAACAACAATGCACTGTCGTCTAGTTGGATCTGACTCATAGCAACCGTTCCTTGGGTTTCCAAGGCTGTATAACTACGGAAGTAGATTGCCCAACTTTCCTTCCGTGGAGTGGCTATTGGGTTTGAACCTGTAGGCTTCTGATTATCAGTCAAATGCCTTAGGCACTACATCACCAGAGGTCCTAGTGTAATGTTATCAATTGGCTGAGGTCATACCAGTAGATAGAAAACCTTATTACTTTTGAGTAATATATATAAAGAGCAGCATAGCCACAGAGACACATGTCCATAGAGAAATACAGAGGCCATGTGAGGATATTCTACAAACAAAGGAATCAAGGACTGATGGCAGATACCAGAAATCAAGAAAGAAGCTTTACAGAAGGAATCAACATGGCTGACACCCTGACTTAGACTTTTAACTTATTTTCTCATAATTAAAATTAAAAGTTATTGTATAGAACGTACGAATCTTTGAAACAAGAATTGTGCTTTGGAAACGTGGCAGTTATAGAATGTGTTTTTTGTCTCCCTCCTCAGATCTGCTACTAACAATAAGGAATGTGTACTGAAATGTGTGGATTGTGTATTTTTTGTTACCAGTATGCCATAGTTTCTTCCAGTCATATAGGTTTATGTTTTAAATTGTTTTTTCCCCCAAGTCTAGTTTCAGTACTCTTTTATGTACATGTACTTTTGTTTCCTCTCTATATATAGTTTATGAACTCTTAAAGGATAGAAAGAAGGCTTTGGATTACAATGTTTCTTTTCCATAACTTTATACACAACTGATATCCTGTAAAAGATACTTACTGAAAATCAAGTAAGGACAAATTTTAGAATTTTAATTGTGAGAAAATAAATTTCTGTTTTTTAAAGCCACCCACTTGCAGATTTGTATTACAGTAACATGAGGTAACTATGACAAATGGTTATAGACAGAAAAGAAAATTAACCTTACCAACACTTTTTATAGATCAAAAATAGCAATAGTTTGCTGCCCTAGAAATCTTCTTAATTACTTGGGCAACTGGGGGTTTGGTTTTTCTCACTTTGAATATGAGGAATAAAAAGTTTTGGGTGGGTGAAAACTTTGATTGCTGGCCCTGTTTCGAGATTTTGGAGCCCAGTTTTCCCGGAAAGGAAGGGAGGGTGGGACTGATGATCAGGCCATGGCTCTGAATTTCCCTGCCATGGAAGGAGAATGTCCTTCCTTCATCCCCGCACTCTCCTAGGTCCTAACAAGCTCACTGAAGTTTTATGATACAAGACTTAAGCAAGTTATTGTATGGAACATATGAATCTTTAAAACAAGAATTGTGCTTTGGAAACGTGGCAGTTATAGAGTGTGTTTTTGTCTCCCTCCTCAGATCTGCTATTAACAATAAGGAATGTGTACTGGAATGTGTGGATTGTGTGTTTTTTGTTACCAGTATGCCACAGTTTCTTAGTCATATAGGTTTATGTTTTAAATTGTCTTTTTCCCCAAGTCTAGTTTCAGTACTCTTTTATGTACTTTCGTTTCCTCTCTATATATAGTTTATGAACTCTTAAAGGATAGAAAGAAGGCTTTGGATTACAATGTTTCATTTCCATAACTTTATACACAACTGATATCCTGTAAAAGATATTTACTGAAAATCAAGTAAGGACAATGAAAATATGGGATTTAAAAAACAACTTTATGTATAAAATAATGGGACTGAATCAGATTTTTATTTAACAAAGATACCTTGTATGCAATGCTATTGTTGTTGTTGTTGTTGTTATGTGCCGTCGAGTCGGCCCCGACTCATAGCGACCCCTCCTTGGGTTTCCGAGGCAGTATCACTACGGAAG
>NW_006921638.1:907638-911543 GCF_000298275.1 Orycteropus afer afer | reverse complement strand
CAATTGGTATAACATACTACACAAAACATTGTTCCACCTTCTACTTTGGTGAGTAGTGACTGGGATCTTAAAAGCTTGCAAGCAGCCATCTAGATGCAACAATGGGTCTCTCCTCATCCAGAGCAAAGAAGAATGAAGAAAACCAAAGATTCATGGAAACAATTAGTCCTCGTGACCAGTACACCATGTGATCCTCAACCTATACGACTATGAGACCAGAACTAGATGATGCCCAGCTACCACTATCAACCACTCAGAGGGGGGTCTATGGAGGAGATCCTGGATAGAGAGGGAGAACAATGTGGAACAAAAATAAAAATCATTTAGAAAAAAAAGGGGGAGGACCAGGTTTGCTGGTCTGATAGAGCTTTGTGGAACCACTGAGACTATGGTCCCTAGTTGCCCTTCAGGTCTGGAATTGAACCAACACCTGTGACTTCCAGCCAAACAAAAGGCAGGCATATGAGTTGAACATGTACCTGAGGTAGATGCACTCCTTGGAGAGAACAATCATGGAAGAAAGAGGGCACAGGGAGACAGCTCAGGAAGTAAGGAGTGCAGGGAGGGATGGACACAGAGAAGAGGTAACTATCAGGAGGAAGTGGGAGGGGAGCTGTTGCACTAGGGTAAATTGCAGTCAATGTCATGAGACAACATGTGTGTGAATTCCTGTATAGAAAATGAATTTGCTCTATAAACTTTCACCCAAATCACAATTAAAAAAAAAAAAAATCAGTCTTGAGAGAAGTACAGCCAGAATGCTCCTTAGAAGCAAGGATGGTGAAACTTTATGTACTTTGGACATGTTGTCAGGAAGGACCAGTTCCTGGAGAAAGACATCATGCTTGATATAACAGATGGTCAACGAAAAAGAGGAAGACCAACGAGATGGATTGGCACAATCCTTTGTGTTGTAGGTGCAACAATTGCAACAATAGGCTAAAGGATAGCAATGATTGTGAAGATGTCACAGAATTGGGCAGTGTATATAGGGTCGGTATGAGGTGGAACAAACTCAAAGATACTTAACAATAACAGTAATATCAGTTTGTAAATTCCAATAGTATCCACATATCTGAATTTTCTGTCCCAGTATCTTTTATTAAATAGGCATTTGGACCAACTTTCCTCAGTATTTAGAGAATGCCTAAATTATTTTAACTGTTGTGAACAACAGGGATATCATTGCTGATGTCAGATAGATTTTGGCTCATAGCAAAGAATAGCAGAAAGATGTTTGCTTGTGTTTTATTGACTATGCAAAAGCATTCAATTGTGTGGGTCAGAGGAAATTGTGGATAACATTGAGAAGAATGGGAATTCCAGAACCCTTAATTGTACTCATGAGGAACCTGCACATAGATCAGGAGGCTGTCATTCAAACAGAACAAGGGGACACTGCATGGTTTAAAATCAAGAAGGGAGTGTGTCAGGGTTGTACCCGTTCACCATACTTATTCAATCCATATGCTGAGCAAATAACCCAAGAAGCTGGACTATATGCAGAAAAATGTGGCATTTGGATTGGAGGAAGACTCACTAACAACCTATGAAATGCAGACAATACAACTTTGCTTGCTGAAAGCAAGGACGACTTGAAGTACTTACTGATGAGATTGAAGAATACAGTCTGCAGTATGGATTACATCTCAATATAAAGAAAACAAAAATTCTCACAACTGGACCTTTAAGCAACATTATGATAAATGGAGAAAAGATTGAGGTTATCAAAGACTTCACATTGCTTGATTCTACAATCAAGGCAATGGAAGCAGCAGTCAGGACATCAGATGACATATAGCACTGGGCAAGTCAGCTGCAAAGGACCTCTTTCAAGTGCTGAGGAGCAATGATGCCTCCTTGAGGACTAATGTGCTCCTGACACAAACGGTGATATTTTCAATTGCCTCGTATGCATGTGAGAGCTGAACAATGAATAAGGAAGACAGAAGAAGAATTGATGTTTTTGAGTTGTGCTGCTGGCCAAGAAGGCTGAAAGTACCATGGACTGCTAAAAGAACTAACAAATCTGTCCTAGAGGAAGTGCAGCCGGAATGCTCCTTGGAAGCGAGAATGACCAGACTTCCTCTCACCTACTTTGGTCACGTTATCAGAAGGGACCATTCATTCCCCAGAGAAGGATGTCATGCTTGGTAAGGTGGAGGGTCAACAAAAGAGGGGAAGGCCCTAAACAGGATGGATTGACACAGTGGCTGCGATGATGGGCTCAAGTATAGCAAAGATCATGGAGCTGGTGTGGGACCAGGCAGTGTTTCATCCTGTTGTGCATAGGGTTGCTATGAGTCAGAGAAGACTCGTTGGCACCTAAGAACAACAAAAACATGACAAGGCACTCACCTTGTCATATCAGTGTTAGAGTATAAAAACATTTTTACTTATCATCTTAATGTAAGCCTTATTTTTAAATAATATTTTAATATTTTATTGTGTTTTCAGTAACAGTTTACAGAGCAGACTAGGTTAGCATATAATATTTACTACACAAATTGTTCAGTGGTATTGATTACATTTTTCACAGTATACCAATATTCTCATTAAATCCATCCTGGGTGTTTCATTTCCAGTAACCTGGTTTCCCTGTCCTCTGATACTTTCATCTTTGCTTTAGAGTAATTGTTGACCTTTTGGCCTCATATAAATGATTTTTTTTTAAAGGAGTGCGAGACTCACTATTAACGTTCTTTACTTTATGGACCAGTTATTTAGCTAAAATGTGACCTCAGAGTTGTGGTTCAAGGTTTATGGAATATCTCAGTATGATAGTCTCAGGGAGTCTTCTAGTCTCAACTGGTCCAGTAAGTCTGAACTTTTTAAGAATTTGAGTTCTGTTCCACATTTTTCTCCCATTCTGTAAGTATCCATCTATTGTGGCCCTAATTATAACAATCATTAGTGGTATGAGGCACCATCTACTTCTTCTGTTCTTGGGATAGAGGAGGCCATGGTTTGTACAGAGTATCAGTCTGGTAGACTAGCTCCTTCTCTGAGTCTGGTTTTCTTCTTCCTCTTTAGCTTCAGATGAGAAGAAATTAATAGTTCTATCTTACATAGCTGCTCATATGATTTTAAAATCCCAGACACAATAAGTGTAAGGATTTTTTTTTTTTTCACTCCTGTGTGTGCTGCATTTCCTCTGTGTGAATGTTGGTCCTCTGGTGCCCCGTGGTCGATTGCTCCAAGGGATGTACTACCATAGAGTATATGGATGCATCGCCCTAGGTTGAGTGGTCTGTGTGTACATCTTATTAACTATTGGACTGAGAGCCAGCCCCTGGGAGTGAGTTTTATTCCAGGCCCAGAATGTAGCCCAGAGCCAAACTATTGGAGGTCTCACCAGACCCATCCGACCAATAATTCTGGTCATTATTGAGTTTTTGGATTTTGTTCTACATTTTTCCTCCCACTCTATCCAGGATCTCCAGATATGATCCTTTCCTAAGTGAATGGCATTAGTAGCCAGGTACCGTCTAGTTCTTCTGGTCTCGAGGGCCATCATGTCCTTGCTTCCAAATGCCCTTGTGTTTTTGCACTCTTCTTTGCTTCCGATGATAGGAGATCATTAACTACATCATAGATGGATGCTTAAAAGCTTTTAAGACCCCAGTTGCTCCTCACCAAGGTAGGATGAGGAACAAGACTTTTATGTATTTTGTTGTTCCAATTGAGTCTAGTGTCCCCCAGTACCATGGCCCTGAGCCCACAAGTCTCTTTTCAATACCTACAGATTAAGCATTTTGCAAGACCAATGACTTGTTCATTGCAAACACCTTTTTTCAACAACACAAATGGAGGCTGTACACGTGGACTTCACCAGATGGAACACACAGGAATCAGTTTGACTACATCTGTGGCAAGAGGTGGTGGAAAAGCTCAATATCTTCAGC
>NW_006921638.1:871119-899863 GCF_000298275.1 Orycteropus afer afer | reverse complement strand
TGCCGTCGAGTCGGCCCCGACTCATAGCGACCCCTCCTTGGGTTTCCGAGGCAGTATCACTACGGAAGTAGGATTGCCCAACCTTCCTTCCGAATGCAATGCTATTATAAATAGTAATTCACTTAATCCTACAGCAACTCTATGAAGTAGATCCCATTACCAATCAACGGTCATCGATTGGATTCTCACTCATAATGAGAGTGCCTCGTGGGTTTGAGCTGCTGACCTTTTAGTTAGCAGCCTAATTCTTTAACCACTATGCCACCAGAGCTCCTCAGATTCCATTAGTATCTCTGTTTTACAGACTATAAAACTGGGGCATTTGCCCAAGGTCATAGAGTAAGGAACTGAGAGAGCTAGCATTACAAATCAAGTGATCCAGTGCTAGAATCCATGTTCTCAATCACTACAACCACTACTCGAGGTCACTTCTAAGAGGTAGTGAGGTTGGCCTTTGAATCCAGGTACACTTAGTCTGTGTATATCGTTTGAAATCACCTTCTTGGCTGCAACAATCAAGCATGGGTGCTTAGCAAATGCCAGGATCCACAAAAAGAGGGAAAATAAAAATATTAAATTTGTAATCAGGAGATTTGGATGAGTGGTGGTCTTGCTTCGCTTTTAGCTTGCTGATTTATTTTGAGCAAGTTATCCAAATTTTCTTCTTACTCATCAATAAAATGGAAATATCTGCAATGAGATTATGGATATGAAATTACTTCTAAAATATCAAGCATTATATAAATACAAGATATATTAAAAAAAAAAAAAAAAAAAAAAAAAAAAAAACCTCATTGCCGTTGAGTTGATTCCAACTCATAGCGACCCTCCTTGAGTTTCCAAGGCTGTAAATCTTTATGGAAGCAGACTGCCTCATCTTTATTCTGTGGAGCAGCTGGTGGGATTAGAATCACTGACCGTTTAGTTAGCAATCAAATGCCTTAAGCCCTATACCACCAGAACTCCTTTTTAATAATATGATATTAAGAGAATTTTAAATAAATCACTTTAAGAAAATAAAGTATACATATAAAAAATTCATCAAAAGTTTTTTAAACATCCCATAAGGCTATGGTTAACATTTAAAAAATTTCCTGGTTATAGTTGTGTGGGTTCACAACCTCCTCACTACTGCGAATTCCCAGGATCCAAGAAGTTTATAAACAAAGGTATAGCTTATTTGCTTTGTGGAACTGGTGCATGGAGACAGTGTTTCAAAACAATGTGCCAATTAGCATCTAATTATATAAACCTGCTTCCTTGTAGCAGTATTAAATAAGCTCAGGAAAAGAATGCAGGGGTGATTAGAGATGTGTTTCAATTGCCAGCCCAAATTCTTCCCTCCAGCAATGGCACTTTGTTTTAATGAGACAGTGGGTTACCCAGCTGCTAACATATGTGAGAGGGGCTGGAGTGGAAGGAAGGATGCTGTGTGCAATGCAAATCTGATTACATTTCCCTGAAAAACTAGAGGCAGCAATTAATTAATAGCAGAGTTGATAGTATTGTGGTAGGCTCTGGGATACAACAGTGACTATGACACAATTCCTATCCTCAAGGAGCTTAAAGTCCACTGCAGTGGTTTTGAATTAGGCTCCATATTAGATTCATCTGAGACACTTTTTAAAAAATAGCAGGTTTTAGGTCTTACCAGGTAAGGCAATAGTGGTTAAAAAAAGTAGAATTACCACATTACACATGAGGGACCCAGTTTGATTTCCAGCCAAATCACCTCAAGTGCAGCTATCACCTATTTGTCAGTGGAGATCTGCATGTTGCTATGATATCATTAATATCACATGCAAGAAAAGTTTTGCTGAAGATAATCCAAAAAGGTTGCAGCAGTATACTGACAGGGAACTTTCAGAAATGCAAGCTGGATTCAGAAGAGTACATAGAACAAGGGATATCATTGTTGATGTCAGATGCATCTTGACTGAAAGCAAAGAATATCAGAAAGATGTTCACTTGTGTTTTATTGACTATGCAAAAGCATTCAACTATGCAGGTCATAGCAAATTATGGATAACATTGAGGAGAATGGGAATTCCAGAACACTTAATTGTGCTCATGAGGAACCTGTGCACAGACCAGGAGGCTGTCATTCAAACAGTATGAGGGGATACTGCATGGTTTAAAATCAGAAAGGGAGTGTGTCATGGTTATATCCTTTCACCATACTTATTCAATCTGTATGCTGAGCAAATAATCCAAGAAGCTGGACTATATGAAGAAAAATGTAGTATCGGATTGGAGGAAGACTCATTAACAACTTGTGATATACAGATGACACAAACTTGCTTGCTAGAAGTGAGAGTGACTTGAAGCACTTACTGATGAAGATTAAAGACTATAGCCTGCAATGTGGATTACACCTCAACATAAAGAAAAATGAAATCCCTACAAGTGGACCAATAAGCAGCATCATGGTAAATGGAGAAAAGATTGAGGTTGTCAAAGATTCCATATTACTTGGTTCTACAATCAACACCAATGTAAGCAGCAGTCAAGAAATCAGACAACATATTGCAATGTGAAAATCTGATGCAAAAGACCTCTTTCAAGTGCTGAATAGCAAAGATGTCACTTTGAAGACTAAGGTGGACCTAACCCAAGCCACGGTGTTTTCAATAGCTCATATACATGTGAAAGCTGGACAGTTAATAAGGAAGACTGAAGAAGATTTGATGCTTTTGAGTTGTGTCATTGGCAAAGAATACTGGAAGTAGCGTGGACTGCCAGAACTAACAAATCTGTCCTGGAAGATGTGCAGCCAGAATGCTCCTTGGAAGCGAGAATGGCCAGACTTTGTCTCATCTACTTTGGTCATGTAGCCAGAAGGGACCATTTCCTGGAGAAGGATCTCATGCTTGGTAAAGTGGAGGGTCAGCGCAAAAGAAGGCCCTCAACGAGATGGATTGACACAGTGGCTGCAACAATGGGCTCAGGTATAGGCAAGGATTGTGAGGCTGGTGCAGGACTAGGCAGTGTTTTATTATATTGTACATAGGGTTACTATGAGTTTGAGCCGACATGACGGCACCTAATAACCGTATGATACTGAATAGGTTTTGGTACAACTTGCAGACTAAGAAGGATTAGGAAGAAAGGCCTGACAACCTTTCAAAAATTAGCCACTGATAACTGTATGGATCACAACAGTCTGATCCCATTGGACATGGATCACCATGAGTCAAAGTTTGACTTCATAGCAGCTAACAACAATAATGGGTTTTATGCAAACTAATTAATCCAAAATCTCTGGGGTTGAAGCCCATATGTCAGTAGTTTTTAAAAGCTGTCAATTGATTCTAAAGTACAAACAGGATAGAAAACCTCTGTTTAATAGGAAAGAAAAAACAATACAAAGTGTCATGTTTGGAGTAACAAGGGAAAGTCCCCCACCCCAACCTTGACAAGTCAGAGAATGGTTAAGAGGCCATCTGGCAAGACCTATAGAACAGATATAGAAGGGAAGGCTAGTTCAACAGAGGAAGCAGAATATGTAAATGCCACCAGAAGGAGAAAGGGCACAGTGCTATAAAGCAACACTTCCTAAACTTCAATCTGCATATGGATCACTTAAGGATCCTGATTCAGCAAGTCTGGAATAGAGCTGAGTTTCTACATTTCTAAATGGATCCCAGGGGATGCATTGCTGCAGGTCCAGAGCAAGAGTACAGGTGTGAGAAACAGGCACAGTCAAGATGAGCTGGAGACTTCAACCAGGGCTAGATCCAGAAGTCCTATGCTAAGAGTTTTTACTTGATGCTGAGGCCATTAAGGAGCCATTGGGGGGCTTTAAGCCAAAGAGTGATATAATAAGATTGCCTTTTATGAAGATGACTCTGGCTGTTATGATAAAAACAAAACCAAACCCATTGCCATCAAGTCTGTTCTGATTCTTGGTGACCCATGTGTTAGATTAGAATGTTCCATAGGGTTTTATTGTCTGTAATCTTTATGGAAGCAGATTTGTTAGGTCTTTCTTCCATGGCACTGCAGGGTGTATTGGAACTGCCAAACTTTAGGTTAGTAATCGAGCACAATTTGTGCCACGTAGAGACCGGGGCTATTGTGTTAAAGAAATCAAAACTGGAGGTGAGTGGACAAATAGTTAGGACAGTGTTGCAGTAATCCAGATAATAGATGGTGTGGCCTTAAATTAGAAAGTGGAAGTGGAGATGGAGAAAAGTAGAGGCGGTCTTGTCCTACAAATTCTATTGGTTGAAGAATAGAGGGAGAGGGAAAAGTTGACGTAACTCCTATATCAATTAGTGTTCCTAGTTGCAAATGATAGATTTAATTCTGGCTGATTCAGCTAGAAACTTGATTTATTAAAAGATATTAAGTATCTCAGAATTGTTGGGATGGCTGGAGAAATATTCAAGGTTAACCTCCCAGGAACAATGCCCAAACCGTGGCAAAAAAACTGTCCAAATAAGGAATCTTTCACTAGTGTTCCCTATCTCATGTTCCCTAGCCAAAAATACCAGCAAGTTGGTTTTATTGCAATTACTACTGCCCCCAATGCCACATCTGCATCAGTCTCGAATTTTTCTGTGCTTGAAAGCTCTGCCAACACAGCATTAGGAAGATGGAAGCCCTGTCCAGAACCTGTTTATTCACATTCCTCACTTCTACAACCAAGTGTTCCACAAGGTGCCTCATTGGCATGCCTGCCTTCTAGTTGTAAAGGATGCTAGGAATTTGAATTCTGATTTCTAAATACGCAGGGCATGGGTATTTTAATGTAGGAACTTCCCACAATAAAAAAAAAGTTATCAAGAAGGTGATGGATAGAATATGACAAATGTCTAAGTTTCTGTCTTGAGAGATAGGTGTCGATGTCATTCCTATTTATAGAAGCACAAGGAAAGAGAAAGGGTAAAGATAATGAGTTCATTCTTAGATATATTAAGTTTCAAGGGCCTGAGGAACATCCAAGAGAGATGTCCAATAATGTTTAGCAAGAACTCCTGTTACCACCTCAAGGGGAGGAGGAGTTCAATCACATGGAGGATGGTAACACACTCCATAGTTTGCAGATATCAGGTCACCAAGGAAGACACGACTTACACATAGGCATTGGACGGAACAATACTTTACTCAAATGGAGATGAAACAGAGTGAGGACAGTGTGAATAGCAGGCTTCATCCTATAGGGCCAGCAGATCTTTCCCTGAAGCAACTAACTCAAGGAGATAGTCTTCACATACTCCTCTTGTAACTGCAAGAGAAGGATCTTATTTCTTACCCATAGGTAACAGATGTAGAAGTGGAATTGGCCAGGTGCTGTGTAACACACATGTAGCTAAGCATGTTGACATGTCCTCAGGCAAAGAGGAGAGGGATATGCTTATAGGCCACTAACTTCTATGGGATGTATTTTGGGTAAAGAAGACCCTAAAAGAAAGTCAGCCCACATTCACTTACTATTCAAGAAGCCAGGCTGACATTTGGTTATAAGCACAAGGTTCATTTGAAAATCACAGGAAAAGGAGCCAGCTTGTACTTGGACTCTCTTTTTGGGAAAAAAAAAAAAAAAAACTGTTTGGATATAAGAATCTGAAGTTCAAGAGATAAATTTGAGCCTTATGAGCATATAGACCTCTCACTTCGTTCAGACTCTGCATAAGTGTCATCTCTCCAAGAGGCCTCTGACTACCTATTGAAAGTTGCACCTTTACTTTTCTCTGTTTCTCTTCATGGCCTCTTTCCTTACTTGACATCATATTAGGTATGTGTTTATTTGTATATTATCTATTTTTCTCACTCAGTTATAATGAGCTCAGTGAGTACAGGGACTTCGTGGTTTTGTTCACTGTTAATATCTTCATTTCAACTGGATTAATAAGCAACATCATGATAAAATGAGAAAAGATTGAAATTGTCAGGGATTTAATTTTATTTGGATCCATAGTCAACACCAATGGAAACAGCAGTCAAGAAATCAGATGACATACCACACTGAGCAGATCTGCTACAAAAAACCTCTTTAAAGTGTTAAAGAACAGAAATGTCACTTGAAGACTAAGGTGTGCCTAACTCAAGGAGGGTATTTTCAATTACCCCATATGCATGTGAAGGCTGGACAATGAAAAAGAAAGACTGAACAATTGATGTATTTGAATTGTGATGTTATGAAGAATACTGAAAATAGCATAGACTGCCACAAGAACGAACAAATCTGTCTTAAAAGATGTACAGCTAGAATGCTCTTTAGAAGTGAGAGTGGCCAGACTTTGTCTCATGTACTTGGTCATGTTGTCAGAAGGGACTAGTCCCTGAAGAAAGACATCATGCTTGATAAAGCACAAGATCAGTGAAAGAGGGGAAGACCCTCAACAAATGGATTGACGCAGTAGCTGTGAAGGCTCAAGCATAACAAGGACTGTGAGGATGGTGCAAGACCAGGCGGTGTTTCTTTCTGTTGTAAACGGTCACTATGAGTCAGAGCCAATTCAATGGCACATAACTGCAACAGTGAAAGTATAACTTCATTGCTTAGAATAGTATTAGCAGTACTGTTGGTACCCAATAACTATATATTGAATGGGTGGATGAAGAAAGGAATGAATGAATGGTAACTGAAAACATCAGAATGGAGAGAGAGCCTGAGGCAACTGTGCATGATGAGAGAACTGAAGGCCAAAACTGGAACCCCCAGGGAATACTGACACCTAGAGGCAAACAGAGAAGATGGTTTTATAAGGAAACTTCAGGAATATCCAAAGAGAAAAGGAAAAACCAAATCTCCTGTCAGGAAAGATAACATTTAAAGATACAGAGTGTGCAGAGTGGTCAAGGAAGAAGATTGAAAAGTGTCCATTGAATTTAAGCTAAAGTGCTTTGTGTGGAGAAGAGCTTCAGGAAGAGACGCAAAATTTCATTATGTTGAGAAGTTACTGGCAAACGAAAATCTAGAAGCTCTGAGAGTAGCAACTGTTTTAAACTTAGAAAATCAAGGAATAGTTCCCCCCTCCTTATTCCCACAAAATGTGACTCTCACACATTTTACCAATTAGACATTAATTTGTGTTAAGGGACTGCTATTAAAATGCAAATATCCCTTTTAAGAGAGTTAAGTTTCATTCACAAGTTAATGGGAATTACTTTAATCAGCTTCACACCAACAGACTGCAGCTAAAAACAGTACTTAGACTATTAGAATTTTGATTGTGGCCTAAAGCAAGGAAACAATAGGAGGTGGAGGTCAAGTCTGGAATGAATTTTGGAGTTCTTGAAGGCTGCATAATAAGTGTCTAGGGGAGTGTTCTGGTGGTGTAATATCTAAGGCATTTGACTGCTAACCAGAAGGTTGGCGGTTCAAACCTACCAGCCACTCCTGGGAAGGAAGACTGGGCAACCTACATCCATAGAGATACTGCCTCGGAAACCCAAGGAGGGGTCACTGTGAGTTGGGATCGACTCAATGGCAGTGAGTTTGGTTTTGGTTTGGTTTTAGAGGAGTGTTATAAAAGAGAGACAGAGAGAGATTTGAAAAAAAAAGTCAGTGACTAAAAACATTTTTTCCTAGAGGCAGTATGACCCTGAATATCTGGTTTATGCCAAATTTGTGAGTCAAGACTTTTATCTTCCCAGAATAGGTCTGGGGTTCTACAAACTTGAGAGAGGCCATCTAAGATAAACCTCAGGTCTCTACTAGCCAGGAGCAAAATAGGAAGAGGGTAACCAAAAAGCAGACATCTACCCTGAGGTCAGAAGAACTAGATGGTATGTGGCTACCACCACAGACTATTCTAACTTGGGGCACAATAGTTGGTGCAAATAGAATGGGAAAAAAGACATGGAGCAGAACTCAAATTCTCGTTTAAATAAAAAAAAAAAAAAAAAGACAAACTGAAACAGTAGAGAACAGAGGATTCCTTGATACTATCATCCTGAGACACTTTAAACCTAGAACCAAGCCTATCCTCTGAGACCTTTTAGCAAAATTTCAGTGACACACAAAATAAAGAATATTACCCATAAGATTGGCACCCTGTATAAAAGCCATCAGTGTAAGACCAAAAGGTTAACAATTACTCAGAAGCCAAGATGAGAGGATAAGGGGGCAGGGAAGCTACAGCACTGAAAAGGGGACAAACTGAACACAATTAAAGAGAATGCTGATATGGTGTGATAAATGTAACTAATGTTACCAAACAATTTGTGTGGAAATTCTCAACTAACTTACCGTGTAGCCTAACTTACCCTGTAAACTTTCACCAAAAACTCAGTAAAATATTATGTGAAAAAAGACCTTATCTTCCCTCCAATTAAGGCCAGTTGCCAGTTCAGTTTAGTTCAGACTTTCTAGGACGTGGCTCCCCTTCCAAGTGCTGCCTTTTCCCTTCTGGGAAACAGAAGAGAAGGAAATAATATAATGGTGGAGAGTTTTTCTAAGGCTTTCTAAGGCTTCTCATTGATAGGAGTCTTTGTGACTCCTATCAGATGACTGGGTGGGCCTATGCAAATGTGAGATGCTTGTGGCTCACCAAGAAGATTAGATAGCTTGCTAATAATGTAAATAAGGTACATGACACCCCTGTGGGGGTGGGACCACGGAAATAAGGTGCATGGAACACCTTATGTGGGGATTGGTCAGTTTTGCCATACCACTAGGCTTAAAATAGCCATGCCAGAGGTGGTAAGGTGGATCTCACTGCCATTAAGAGAAGAGCTGAGAGTGGAGCACATCCTTGCACCTGAGAGTCCCAGTGCCAAGAAAATAGCAGAGAAATAGTGGAGAGACAGTAGAGAGGTGATGGCCGCAGAGGCAGCAAAATCAAGGGACCAAGAGACCAGTATGAGACAACAGTGGGCTTTCTAGCCCACTGAACAAGCCAAAACTCCAAACCAAATTCACTGTCATCGAGTCGATTCCAATTCATAGCAGCCCCCTTCGGGTTTCCAAGGCAGTAAATCTTTACAAAAGTAGATTGCCCAGTCAATCTTCCTTACTGAGCAAGCAGAGAGTGAGAAAGATGAGTGCCTTCAGGCAGGAGGCTTGCTAGCAGAGTAGGGTGCACATATTGGCAGCCTAGAAGAGCTTTGTAACACTTGCCTGAGCAGAGCAGATGCCAAGCCAAGAGGCCAAGGACCAAAAGGAGGCATGTCTGTGCACATGGCAGAGGAGAGGCTGTCCTGATCAAAGATTTGTATCCTGAGCATTTTTGAACATGGATTGTAACTTGTTGCTTCCCTAATAAAGCCCATAATCATGAGTACTGTCTATGAGTTCTGCATGTCCATTGCAACAAATTATCAAATCCAGAAGAGAAGTAGAGTGCTGTGGGAGGGATGGTTGGTGTCTGGATTGGTTAAAAAAGGTGGGGGGGGGGGATTAGATAGTGGTGGCATGTCTGACCTCTGCCCTGCAGGAATCAGCCTTGGGCTGTTGATGTTGATCATGATCCTTCTTCCCCCTTATGAAGTTAGAGGAGGTCAGAGGAGAATTCCAGCCCATGCCCTTGAAGAAGGCATCAAAACAAGAAAAATCTAAGAAATTGTCAGACACCAGAGGAGGCTAAAGAGAGTTGAAAACTAAATGTAAAATAGTGTCCTGAATAGGATGCTGGGACAGAAGAGGGATATTTAGAGAAAAATAATGAAATTCAAATAAAATACAGTATTTAGTTAATGTGACAGTGCTGGTTCTTTAGTTGTGAAAAATGTACCATAGTAATGTGAGATATTATCAACAGGGGAATCTCAAGAGTATATGAAACCCCCTGTACTATCTTTCCAACTTTTCTGTAAATCTTAAACTAATCTAAAAAAAAAAAAAATAGATTACTCAAGTTTCTCTTTGAGAACCTCTTATACTCTGGTAAAGAATGCTGAAATAAATTTACAAATGATGTAAAACTGGCCAAACAAGTCACAAGGAAATACTCAATTGCATTCTATTGACACAATTTTACATTTCTATGGAAAGGAATTATTTGTGTTATGATCAGTTTTTTAAAAGATAACTTCTGTTTCTACAGAGTTGGAAGGAAGTCTAGTCAAAGATAAACAAATCCTGCAAGCAGCCATCTAAGATGCAACAATTCATCTCTCCTCATCTGGAGCAAAGGTGACTGAAGAAAACCAAAGATGCATGGAAACAATTAGCCCAAGGAACTAGTGGACCATGAGAACCTCAGCCTACCTGACACCAGAAGAACTAGATGGTGCCCACTGTCAACCACTCAGAAAGGGATCAGTGTAGGAGATCCTGGATAGAATGGGAGAAAAATGTGGAATAAAACTCAAAGTCATAAAAAAACACCAAACTTACTAGTTTGATAGAGACTGGTGAAACCCTGGAGACTATGCTTCTAGTCAACTTTAGGCATGGATTTGAACTCCCACCCACAACTTGCAGCCAAACAATAGACAGGTGTATAAGGTGAGCATTTACACCAGGTAGGTACAGTCCTTAGAACAACCAACCATGGGCGATCAGAAGGGCAGTATTTGCACAGGGACATAGCTCAGAGAGCAGGAATGCATAGGAAAGAAGGACATGGGGAAAAGGTAAACAGAGGGAAGAAGTGGGAAGAGAGCTGTTACATTATGTGGATTGCAATCAATGACATAAAACAAAATGTGTATAAACTTGTATGGAAAATGAACTTGCTCTGTAAAGTTTCACCCAAATTACAATTTAAAAAGATAAACAAATCCTATACACCCCTAGGACTTCCTGGTTGGTGCAAACGGTTATCAACTACTAGCCAAAAGGTTTGTGGTTTGAACCCACCCAGAGGCACCTCAGAAGACAGCCCTAGAAACCTGCTTCTTAAAGGTCATAGCCTTGAAAACCCTATGGAGCCATTCAACTCTGCACATGTGGAGTTGCTATGAACTGCAACTAACTTAATGACAACTGACAACAGCCTGCACACTATAGAATTAGGTAATCTCTTGAGGTTCCAGTGTTCCATTGAAAAGATTCCATTCTATTCCACTGAGAATCTCTTTTGCCCATTTCAAAATCTTCCGCAATTTTTCTCTACAAAGGATATGTTGTTGTTATGTGCCGTCAAGTCGGACCCGACTCATAGGGAACCCTCCTCAGATTTCCGAGGCAGTATCACTATGAAAGTAGATTGCCCCATCTTCTTTCTGAGGAGTGGCTGGTGGGTTTGAACCGCCAGCCTTCTGGTTAGCAGTCAAGTGCCTTAGATACTACACTACCAGAGCTGTCACAAGGATATAGGTGCCAAAATTATAAAAAGTCCTTAAAAGAGGCTGGCCTGACCTGGAGAAAGAACTGACAGAAATATGCAAATATTCAAAAGGTTATAGAGTGTTTTGCTAAGTTATCAGAACACTATAAACTGAAAAATAGCCCAAACATCACAATCATTTCTAAGCCTACCCCAGGGAAACCCTACAGATTGCCAAAGATATACATCATTGCCTTAGAGTTAAAAGCACTTGCCATATTATGTTACCTAGGCAACACACTGGCAAATGGTGCAATGATAAAATAAGAATTAAAAAAGCATATTTAACAAAAAAAAAAAAAAGCAAGCAATTTCAAGTTACAAACTAAATCCCATCTCTTACCTATTTGTACAAACTATTCAGGTTGAAGACAGACTCAGCCATTAAATGGAAACTATCATTTTCCAGAACCTCATATTTCTATACAAAGGGGCTTCACCTGGAGTGCATAGACCAAACCAGATCATCCCAAACATTTCCTAAAATTTTGGTGTGATACATTAAAAGACAAAATTCGTATTTATTTTATCAATACAGTTTTATTGGCATAATCTTATTGGCCACCATAGAGAATTATTCTGTTATCTTACAAACATTCTATGATTAAATAAGTATTGTTTATAGATGTCATCCAAACAGTAATTGTTTTATAAAATAACTCCACAATTAGAGAATATGGTATATAGAGCTGAGGAGTATATTTTGCAACTAAATAATCCTGTGGGAAATAACATAAATATTGACCTTTTTTTATCTGAGCATGGAAAATGCTGAGAGCAGTTACTGTGCTGGATATGTGCTTCCAGATCCACTCTTCACCTTTGTGCATCCCACTCTGTGTCCCTGGAGGCTGTTCTCTCTGTACTGCATCAGTCCTTGCCTTCTGACTTTTAGTTGGGTTTGGCCAACATGAGCAATGGCAGGAAATCAAAAAGTGGGAGAAGAGGGGAAACCGGCTGCAGTTTGGCAGTGGCTGCATTTCCCTGTAGAAGACCACGGGTCCTATAACTTAATGGTTCTGGACTTTCTCTTATCCTTTCAAGGTGGTAACTGCTTCTTGTTTTTGATAACCCTAGGTCCTTCACTGTTCCGTATTGGTTTGGCTTGTTGTTGTTAAGTGCCATCAAGTTGGCTGTGACTTATACCAACAGTATGTACAACAGAATGAAACATTGTCCAGTCTTGTGCCATCCTCAGTCTCTGCTATGCTTGAGACCATTGTTGCAGCCACTGTGACAATTCATCTCACTGAGGGTCGTCCCCTTTTTTGCTGACCCTCTACTTTACCAAACATGATATCCTTCTCCAGGTAATGGTCCCTTCTGACTACATGACCAAAGTAGGTGAGATGAAGTTTGGCCATTCTTGCTTCCAAGAAACATTCCGGCTGCACTTCTTCCAGGACAGATTTGTCCGTTCTTCTGACAGTACATGGTATTTTCAGTAATCTTTGCCAATACCACAGTTCAAAGGCATCAACTCTTCTTCAGTCTTCCTTATTCATTGTCTAGCTTTCATATGCATAAGAGGCAATTGAAAATACCAAGATTTGGGTTAGGTGCACTTTAGTCTTCAAAGTGACATCTTTGCTCTTTAACACTTTAAAGAGGACTTTTGCAGCAGATTTGCCCAGTGCAATACAACATCTGATTTCTTGACTGCACTTCTATGGATGTTATTGTAGATTCAAGTAAAATGTAAACCCTGACAACTTCCCTGAAGTTGTCATTTATCATGATGTTGCTTATTGTTCCAGTTGTGAAGATTTTCATTTTATTTATGTTGAGGTATAATCCATACTATAGACTGTAGTCTTTGATCTTCATCAGTAAGTGCTGCAAGTCATCTTCACTTTCAGCAAGGTCATGTCATCTGCATATTGCAGGTTATTAGAGATTCTTCCTCCAATCCTGCTTCTTCATATAGTCCAGCTTCTCAGATTATTTGCTCAGCATACAGATTGAATAATATGGTGAAAGGATACAACCCTGATGCACACCATTCCTGATTTTAAACCATACAATATCCCCTTGTTCTGTTCTAACAACAGCCTCCTGGTCTATGTACCGGTTCTTCATGGGTGCAAGTAAGTGTTCTGGAATTTCCATTCCTTTCAACACTATCCATAATTTGTTATGATCTACACCATTGAATGCCTTTGCATAGTCAATAAAACACAGGTAAACATCTTTCTGGTATTCTTTGCTTTCAGCCAAGATTCATCTGACATCAGCAATGATATCCTTCATTTCACATCCTCTTCTGAATCCAACTTGAATATCTGGAAGTTCCCTGTCACTATACTACTGCAAACATTTTTGAACTTAGTTTGACTTAACTTACCCATACCTGGTTAATAGTCACTTCATTTAATTTTCTTCGGTCACCCCATTAGGATCTTGAACAATACAGCTGATTTGATATTTTTTTCCAAGCCAAAATTATATCTGCTATCATAGGAGCTCTGGTGATTCAGTGGTTAAAGTGTTCAGCTGCTAACCAAAAGATCAGTGGTTCAAATCCACCAGACTACTTGGGTGAGAAAAATGAGGCAGTCTGCTTCCATAAGGATTTATAGCCTTGGAAACCCTATGGGATAGTTTCATGTCCTATAGGGTTGTTATGAGTTGGAATAGACTTGTTAGTAGTGGGTTTTGGGGGCTCATTGTGTAGAATTTTGGAAACCTAACTGTTCATTCATATTGTTTCAGCAGGCATATATGTTTTTATACAAACTAATTTCCATCCAAATGAGCATCCTAGTTATCTTTCATTTTTCAATAAAATTGTAACCTCACTCTTTGCTCCTGTGATCATTACTTATAGGGTTTGGGCCAATGATACAGAGTACTCTGCTCTGTAGACAGACTCTTGACAGGGACTAAATCCTTTACTTTCTCATTGCTCAACATTTCTCAAAAGCCAAGGTGAAAAAATCAATTAGTGTTATGGATGGAATTGTGTGCCTCAAAAAGATATGTTGATGTCTGTATTAGCTAAGGTTATGTGTGAACTTGGCTGAGCCTGGTTTTGAGTGGCTGGGCAGCTGGATGTACTTACTTCCCATGATAAGACTGGTAATCATCTCCATGGTGGAATCTGCTATGAGCGGTTGTGTAGCTGCCTTAGGGATGTGATAGGTTTCCAGTATATAAGAAGACACTTTGAGAAATGTCTTGAGTTTAAGGTTGTTCTGGTTACCTAGTACCACTCTGACAAGAATATATCACAAATGGGATGCTTGGACAAACAGGAGTTTATTCTCTTACAGTTCAGGAGGCTTTAAGTCCAACTTCAAAGTGCCAGGCTCTAGGGGCTGGGTGAAAGCCCCTCAGCCTTGTGCTTCAGCTCTGCCTCCAGCTCCCAGCCCACTGAAGCTTTTCTTCACTCAGACAGTTGCTGGCTGCTGAAGCTGCCAAGCCCAAGGTTGACAAGTAAAAAGGCACAGTCCCAACATTACCAAATCACACGGCAGGCCATTAATTCAAGTCCATTGTAAGTCTCAAGGTCGGCAGAGCATGACAGGCTGCTGAACAACAACATAGCTACATGCAAAGTTCAAGGTGCCATAGGCTAGAGACCATTCCCCAAGGCTTCTGTTTATAAACAGGAAGCATACCACATTCCCTAAGGCAGCTACTCAGCTGCTCACAGTAGATTCCACCATGGAGTTGATTGCCAGTATCATCATGGGGAATACTACATCTAGCAGCCCAACCACTCAACCAGGCCCAGCCAAGTCAATATATCAACTGAACTACCACAAAAGTCTTGAGTTTTTGGCACATCTGGAGCCCGCATTTGGCTGAGGCTTCATCTCAGTAAACTGCCGTGTTTCCTGCAAATCCTGGGACTGTTTCTGGACTTGAACTAGTGGCCTGCTGTATTGCTTGCTAATCTTGGGACTGCACCATTCTATCTGTCACCTTGGGTTTGTCAGTCTCAGCAGCCAGCATGAACCAGTTTCTCAGAACTTGATCACCTCCCTAAACCAACCAAACCAAATCTGCTGTCATGTAATCTATTCCAACTCATAGTGACCCTGTGAGACAGAGTAGAACTGACCCATAGAGTTTCCAAGGCTGTAAGTCACTATGGAAACAGGCTGCCACATCTTTCTCCTGTTGAGTGGCTGGTGCTTTTGAACTGCTGACTTTTCAGTTAACAGCCAAGCACTTAACCACTGTTAAGTCTCCTTCACCTCCCTGATGTTGTTGTTGTTAGGTGCCGTCGAGTCAGCTCCAACTCATAGCAACCCTATGTACAACAGAATGAAACACTGCCTTGTTGTGTGCCATCCTCATAATCCTTGCTATTCCTGAGCCCATTGTGGGAGCCACAGTGGCAATCCATCTCGTTGAGGGTATTCCCCTTTTTCACTGACTCTCCACTTTACCAAGCATGATCTTCTTCTCCAGGAAATGGTCTCTTCTGACAACATGACTGTTCTGGTTACCTAGTGCCACTCTGACAGGATTATACCACAAATGGGATGGCCTTAACAAACAGGAGTTTATTCTCTTACAATTTGGGGGCCCTAAGTCCAAGTTCAAAGTGCCAGGCTCTAGGGGCCGGGTAAAAGCCCCTCAGCCTTGGGCTTCAGCTCTGCCTCCAGCTCCCAGCTCACTGAAGCTGGGGGCTTTTCTTCACTCAGACAGCTGCTGGCTGTTGAGGCTGCCAAGCCCAAGGTGACAAGTAAAAAGGCACAGTCCCAATATTACCAAATCACATGGCAGGCCATTACTTCAAGTCCATTGTAAGTTCCAAGGTCGGCAGAGCATGGCAGGCTGCTGAATAATGACATGGCTATATGCAAGGTTCAAGGTGGCATAAGCTAGAGACTATCCCCAAGGCTTCTCCTTATATACAGGAAGCAGACCACATCCCTAAGGCAGCTACTCAGCTGCTTGTGGTAGATCCCACCACTGAGTTGATTGCCAGTCTCATCGTGGGGGAATAACTACCACCAGCTGTCCAGCCACTTAACCAGGTCCAGTCAAGTTGACACACAAACATAACCACCACAATGACCAAATTAGGTGAGACAAAGTCAGGCCATTCTTGCTTCCAAGGAACATTCCAGCTACACTTCATCCAGGAAAGATTTGTTTGTTCTTCTGGCAGCTCATGGTACTTTCAATATTCTTTGCCAACACCACTCAAAAGCATTAACTCTTCTTCAGTCTTCCTTATTGATTGTCCAGCTTTCACGTATATACGAGGCTATTGAAAATACCATGGCTTGGGTTAGGTGCACCTTAGTCTTCAAAAAGTCATCTTTGCTCTTCAGCACTTTAAAGAGGTCTTTGGCAGCAGATTTGCCCAGTGTAATGCGTCATTTGATTTCTTGACTGCTGCTTCCACTGGTGCTCATTGTGGGTCCAAGTAATATGAAATCTTCACCTCCTTAGGCACTGTAAAAAAAAAAAAATCTCTGAGTTTGCAGTGGAGGTTAGATTTCATCCCACCTTCCTAAGATAAAACAGCTGCTCTTCCAGTTGCACTTCTATGGGTTCACATGCTCCCATTAAAGCTTCAGGTAAGAGATTCATTTTAAAACTATATATTGGGACTTCTGGTAAGATGGAGGAATAGGCAGACAAGTGTCACAGACCCTCTTCAACAAATAAAAGAAAAACCAACTGGCAGAGATACAGAAAATAATCCTGGAACCCTGAGCTTTCAAAGGAACCATATAGAAGTGGATTAGGCACCAACTAGTCAAAAAACCTGAACGAAAACAGTGAGTACAGAGACAGTCGGAGTTGTGGACTGTCAGCTACTCTGATGGGACCAACAGCCTGAATATTTCTAAGTGGTATTGGGACCTGAGAATTGACCTAAAGATCAGCCTGGGTCACCAAGGGCTGCAGGGATGACTGCACTGGTGGCCTATGATTAGGAAGGGAAACAGTAAGGAGAGAGACAACCTGAGCCGTTGACTTTCCACTGTCTGGAGGGTGCAGCCATTTTGATTGTTTACATGTGGTAGCCATTTTGGGTATTTAAAGTGACCAAGGGCACAGCCAGTTTGAATCTTTACAAGTGGGAACCATTTTGGATTTTAAAGTGACACCATTCTCATTCTGATTCCAGGGACCTAAGAATAGGCTCTGTTTGCTAAGGTCAGCAGGGACATATGAGAGACTGACAACAGGAAAGGAGACAAGTGGTGAATGTATAAGTGCTGTCAACTAGTGAATAGAGGAGCACAACACAGTACCCTGCTTGTATAGATAACATACAAATAAAACAAAGAAAACAAAAATCGTGGACAAGTCACTCCAACAAGCAATCACTAATTAAATATAAACACAAAAACCTCACAATGCCTTGGAGACAATAGAGCATCACAGTCCACACAAAGAAGCAAGATAAAGCAGGAGAAACAAGGGACCAGGATACAGACCTAAAACACATCTCTGAGGAAGACGCAGCATTGGAACTACCTGATAAGGAATTGAAAAGAATTATCTTTAGGTGTCTTCAAAGGATTGAGAGACAGATCAAGGAAAACACTGACAAATTTGAAGAAAACACAGAGAAAACCCTAGAACAATTTCAAAAGACAATACAGGAACAAAATGACAAGATAAATGAAAAATTAGAAATGATACAAAATCTACACATAGAAATCCGGAAGATTAATACTAAATTCTCAGAAATAGATAAGACATTGAATGGGCAAAGGAGCAGAATTGAATCAATGGAAGACAGAATTAGTGAGATTGAAGGGAAATACCTGAACATTTCTTTGAAAAGGGATCAATCAGAAAAAAGATCAAAACAAAATGAAGAAAGCCTAAGGTTCATGTGGGATACCATCAAAAGGAATAACCTTTGTGTAATCAGAATTCCAGAACAGGAAGAGATTAATAAAATGACAGAGAAAATTTTCCAAGATTTGTTGGAATAGAATTTTCCTGGTATGATGAAAGATGAGACTATATCCATTTAGGAAGTCCAACAAACCCCAAACAGGATAGACCCCCAAAAGAAAATCACCCAGACATATCATCATCAAACTTACCAAAACCAAAGACAAAGAAAGAATCATGAGAGCAACATGGGAAAAATGAAAAGTTACCTACAAGGGGCAAATAATAAGCCTAAGCTCAGATTTCTTGGCAGAAACCATGCAGGCAAGAAGACAATGGGATGGTATACATAAAACCCTGAAAGAGAAAAATTTCCAACCAAGAGTTATGTACCCAGCAAAATTGTCCCTCAAATATGATGGTGGAATTAGGACATTTCCAGATAAGCAGAAATTAAGGGAATTTGTTAAAACCAGACCAACCTTACAATAGATGCTAAAGGGAGCCCTTTGGACAGAAAAGCAACAACAGCCAACAACAACTGACCATTAACACACATGATGATATAACCCAGAAACCAACCCAGCTATGGAAGTATCCAAAGGAAATAAGCCTACAAGATTATAAACAGGGAACTAGAGACATCCATTGACAAATAAGGACAACTGCAAACCAAAAAGAGGGGAAAAACTGTGTCATTACAGAACTTCTAGATGGTAGGGAAGTCAAGATAACTACACGATAGAATGGACTGTTCTAAACTTGGGAAGAAAACTATCCATCATAGGGTAACCTCAAAGAAAAATGATAAACCTTCACATCAAAAAAGAGGACCTGCATAAGTATTCGCAAATACTAAAACCATAACAATGAAGGAAGTGATAACATGATTCAGAAAGAAAACGAGCTCACCATAGAAAATTATATGGAACAAAGAAATCAACACCATGAAAAAGCAATAACAAAAATGACAGCAACAATTTCATATTTGCCAATAATTACATATCTGGCAAGGGACTTATCTCTAAGATTTATAGAAAACTCTAATGTGTCAACACCAAAGGAATTAACAATCCAATTGAAAAATGGGCAGAAGACATGAATAGATACTTCACCAAGGAGGATATTCAGGTGGCCATCTAACACATGAAAAGATGCTCACAATCATTGGCCGTCAGAGAGATGCAAATTAAAACAACTTTGAGACACCATCTCACCCCAGCACTGATGGCAAGGTTCAACGAGACAGAAAATAAATGTTGGTGGGGATGTGGAGAGATTGGGACCTCATACACTGCTGGTGGGACTGTGAAGTGATACAACCACTGTGCAAAGCAATATGGCAATTCCTTAGAAAGCTGGAATTGGAGATACCATTTGACCCAGCAATCCCATTACCAGGTATATATTCTAGAAAGGTGAGAGCTAGGACAGGAACAGATATATGCACACTCATGTTCATCACAGCACTATTTACAACAGCAAAAAAGATAGAAACAACTTACATGCCCATCAGCGGAAGAGTGGATGACCAAACTATGGTACATACACATAATGGAATGCTATGTAGCACTAAAGAATAATGTAGAGTCTGCAAAACATAGCATATAATATGGATGAAGTTGGAGGACATTATGCTGAGTGAAATAACTCAATCACAGAAGGGAAAATATAATATTAGTTCGTAGTTGTGGAGGGTCAAGGAAAGGTTTCTATATGGAGGGAAACTTTCTTTGTTGGTTGCCAGGGTGGGAAGGGAGGAGAGGGAACACTGCAAAAAAAAAAAAAAAAAGAATTTAGTTATGTGTATTTCACTGTACATAAATTATATGTCAATAAAATGCCTTAAAAAAACTATATATTAGGCAAACTTCTGCTCATAGGCAAAACTCAGTCATGTTCTGATGAACTACCAGTTTTCTCTGTGGCCACATTAATGTGATGTTTTGCCTTTTACTTCCAACTAAAGCAAATTGTACAAACTGTTTCACCAAAACAGTACATACGGTGGGGTTATGCATAGTAGTTTTACAAAAAAAAGAAAAAAAGTTATACATTGGACAAACCTTTGCTACAGTGTATCATCTCAGCACTCCAGTCAAGAACCACTGTTCTATCTAGTTATTTGGATTTAAATTACCCCAATGTGACAGACTGACTTAATTCTATTTTTTATATACCCAGTGCTTCATTTTTATTTACATGTTACTATTTTATTGCATATATAGTCTGCTTCCTTAAAGTCTTTCTGGAATGAGATTGAATGTTCAAAAAATACAGAAATGCTATTCTCTGTGCCTAATGTCTACTACCCTCTGCAGGTAGAAGGGAAGGAATATGTGTTCCACAATCTATTACATTATAAACACTGGATGCTCAGGAGATCGTGAGCCAGGAAGAAGATTTAAAGTTATTCGTGATTTTTGAGCAGGTAACCATTACTAAACAGACACTATCTATTCACAGGAAGGGTTCCTTCTCTGTGGCAAGATCTCTGGAAGCCATATACCCTATTTTCAATACATCTCCCCACATCTTTTGCACCCACATATAAATGTACACCAAAGTCCTCTTTTATTCTGCCCTGTCCACCAAAATCCCTTCCAGCCCTGTAAAACCTGGTTCTGGTAATGGGAGAGAAAAAAGACCTAATAGTTATAATGACAGAGAGGTGCAGACATCAAGCAATGCAATTTAGCTGTGTTTTGCAGACGAATGCCAACAAATATAGGGACCCCTGCAATGCAGCAATCAGAGATAATGCAAGATTTTGCTTCTTGTTTCTAGAAAAAGTGTAAGGGAGCTTGTAAGAAAACCAGCTAACAGGCAACTTCAGTTTTGGATAGAAAGGACGATTGATCATGCATGAATTGTCTTTTTTTGCTTACACCACTTTGTGTGGATAGCAAAACAGTCAGTGATGTCATCTTCTAAAATATGCTTGAATGTATAGGCATATTGTGCCAATTGAGCCCAAATCAATGACCCTGGGTAATGCAGTCAGCAATACACTATTATTTCTCGTCTATACCCTCCAAGCCCATGGAATAATAAATGCTAATCTGATTCATGTTTAAGGAATACATTATGTGGGAAAGAAAATCAAGTCCTTGTTTAATTTTATTGCCTAAGGCATTTGACTGCTAACCAGAACTCTGGTAGGCAAACCCACCAGCCATTCCTGGTAAGGAATGTTAGGCAATCTACTCCCACAGAGATACCGCCTTGGAAACCCAAGGAGGGGTCGCTGGAATGGACTTGACATTGTTTTTATTTGTTTTACTTAAGGAAATGTATCACAGAATTTAATATTATATGCATGAGAATATGTTTAATATTTGACTAGTAGTAATAATTTATTAAAAATCACAAAACTTCTTAAATAAGAATATTTTTGGTGAGGATAGTTTCTAAAAGATTGAGCCTCAGATGTGTATTCACAGGGTATACATTTCCGCAGCTAAGAAGTCAGAATGACTTATAGTATTCCTGAATGAGAGGTCAAAAAAAAAAAAAATAAAACCACCCCACAACCACTGCCATCCAGTTGATTGCTACTCATAGTGACCCTGTAGAACACAGTAAAGCCCCCGCATAGGGTTTTCAAGACTACAAATGTTCACGGAAGCAAACTGCTGCCTCCATCTTTTCCCCGCAGAGTGGCTGAAGGGTTCCAACGAACCGCTGACCTTTCGCTTAGCAGCCTAAAGCTATAACTACAGCGCCACAAGAACTCCTTCAAATGAGAGGCAAAGGCTGTTTTGATTGAGGAAAGAATATTTTTGAAAGATTTATATCTTTTAATTCCATCTCATCTTGCTTTCTAATTTAACTAATTCATTGTTTGCTCATCTAACTGCATCATGGGCAGATTTCAAAAATTTAACAACTGGAAACCTAAGGTTTCGGAAGTGAAAAACGTTTCTTCAAAAGGTTTGTAAAAAAGAGAGCCAATGAGTCTTTCCACGCGTTTAAAAGTATGTAGACACTGAGCGCCTTGTGCTGCAAAGAGGCTCAGACCACTGTCCGAAGCCTGCACATCCGGGACACCTGAGAACTAGACAGAGGCTCTGCCCCCAAGCGGGGCGGGGCCTCAGAAAGTCTGGGCGGCCGTCTGCGGTCGCGTCCTCTTTGCGCGCCGTGGTTGAGTCTGCGCGGCGCGCATCCTGAATCCGTCGGTTGGTTCCCGGCGCAGGCTCTAACCATGGCTGATGCTGGCAGGTTGCTTCAAGCCCGGGCGCTCCTGCAGCAGTGCCTGCACGCCCAGCTACAAGTTCGCCCGGCCAAGGAAGACGCGGTGGCCCAGTGGGTGGAGGTAACGTCAGCCTCATTTTCCTCTGGCGCTCTGGGGGCGGTTCTGTCGGCGCTGTCTTGGAGACTCTTTCCTTCCGTTCTCTTTCCTCCAAGGCGGTCCGCTCGGGACAAGTGTTGTGGCTGGTACGAAGCCGCAGGCTGATCCGCGGGACATTGCCCACGGTGGCCTGCGTGTCTGCACTCGTCTCTTGAGTCCTGTACTTATGTTCTCGGCGCTTCCTTCCTAGACGGAATTCGTGTCCGCTGCTGAGGAGAAGATTGGGGATTTGAACCTCCTTCCACTGTCTACCTACATGAGCTTGGTGGATTTTAGGCCTAATTGTCTCAGACCTCTTGCTTCAAAAGAACAAGGACTTGCCATGCCCTTTTCATTTGTTGGAGCTGATTGTGGCATGTGCAAGTCTGATTCGAGCCTGTAGCATAGAACTGCCGGGCGTTTAGATCTCTTTCTGATTTGTACTCCAGATCTCGTCTAACTTCCTTATATGTTGGCTGCAACCATGTCTTAGCATAGAAATGAACTTTCCCAAGAAACAGAACAAACACCACTATTAGTACTATAAAGTTGCGTTATTATGGAACACATTTTTCTCCAAAGAATTTAAACATTTCACCAGTATTGTTTCGTTTTACTTGCTTATTTGCCTTTTTAAGACAGCCTCCTTCCCACCCCATGCAAAAACAAATAAAATATTCTTTCAAGCCCTTGTCTTGTCTTTACAGTAAGTTGAAATGTAAGAAAATAATTAGCTCATAACTTCCAGCCAAATAAAAACCAAAACCAAAAAACCCAAACTCACTGACACTTTGTGGGGTCTGACTCATAGTGACCTCTCCTTGGGTTTCCAAGGCAGTATCACTACGGAAGTAGATTGTCCAGCCTTCCTTCCCAGGAGTAGCTGGTGGGTTTGAACCACCAGCCTTCTGGTTAGCAGTCAAGTGCCTTAGGCACTACATCACCAGAGCTCCTAAAGACTGCATATAGGCTGAACTTTTACATCATGTAGATACACCCCTTGGAGAGATAAATCATGGGAGAACAGAAGGGCAGTGTATGCACAGGGAGACTACTGGGAGCCAGGAGTGCATGGGAGGGAAGGACACAGGGAAGAGATAACTATGGGGAGGAAGTGGGAAGAAAGCTATTACATGTGGGAAATTGCAGTCAATGTCATGAGACAAAATGTGTATGAAGTGCTGTATGGAAAATGAATCTGCTCTGTAAACTTTCACCCAAATCACAATAAAATTTAAAAAAAAGAATTAAATCATAATTAAGACCTTTGGAGATAGTTAGGAACTTTAATGAGGGAGAATCTCATTCACTCATCTGCTGAATTTTGAACTAGATCTAACATTCCTTGACATAATTCTACTCACTGTGTTGAATGTTATTTTTGTTAGGTGTCATCTAGTTGGCTCCAACAAATAGCAACCCTGTGTACTACAGGATGAAACACTACCTAGTCCTGCTACATCCTCATAATCCTTGCTATGCTTCAGTCCATCCTTTCAGCTACTGGGTCAGTCCATCTTGAGGGTCTTCCCCTTTTTCACTGACCCTCTACTTTACCAAGCATATGCTTTCTCCAGGGACTGAGCCCTTCTGACAACATGACCAAAGTAGGTGAGACAAAGGAAGTCTGGCCATTCTCACTCTTAAGGAGCATTCCAGCTGCACTTCTTCCAGCACAGATTTGTTCATTCTTCTGGCAGTCCATGGTATTATCAGTATTCTTCGCCAACACCACAGTTCAAATGCATCAGTTCTGCAGTCTTCCTTATGTATTGTCCAGGCTTCATGTGCATATGAGGCAATTGAAAATATCATAGCTTTGGTCAAGTGTACCTTAGTCTTCAAAGTGATGTCTTTGCTTTTTAACATTCTAAAGAGGTCTTTTGCAGTAGATTTGCACAAAGCAATACGACTTCTGATTTTTGACTTCTGCTTCCATGGGTGTTGATTGTAGATCCAAGGAAAGAGAAATCCCTGCCAACTTTAATCTTTTCTCCATATTTCATGATGTTGCTCATTGGTCAAGTTGTGAAGATTTTTCTTTTCTTAAGGTTGAGTTGTAATCTATACTGAGGGCTGTTGTCTCTGATGTTCATCAGTAAGTGTTTTAAGTTATCTACTTTCAGCAAGCAAAGTGGTGGCATTTGCATATCACAGGCTATTAATGAGTCTTCCTCCAATCCTGATGCTGCGTTCTTCTTTATATAGTCCAGCTTTTTGGATTATTTGCTCAAGATTCAGATTGAGTAAACTCTGGTGACAGAATACAACCCTGACGTGCATCTTTCCTGATTTTAAACCATTTTGGTATCCCCTTGTGTAAATGACTGTCTCTTGATCTGTGTACAGGTTCTTCATGGGCACAATGAAATGTTCTGGAATTTCCATTCTTTGCAATGTTATCCATAATTTTTTATGATCCACACAGTCAAATGCCTTTGCATACTCATTAAAACACAGGTAAACATCTTTGTGGTATTCTTTGCTTTCAGCCAAGATCCATCTGGCATCAGCAGCAATATTCCTAGTTCCACGCCCTCCTATGAACTATGTTAAACTATGGTATGTAGGTGATCATTCTTAAATCAGAGTATGTTACCCTGTGGTAAATTGGAACTATCTAAGCATAAACATTTCTCTATCATTCCCTCTTCTCTTTCTCAGAAATTTATTTTTCTTATCCTTTTTGTTATGACCTCTTGTGATATCTTGATTTCTCTCTATATTTTGAAATCTTAGTCCTTTTATATTTGTTGTCCTGTCTAAAGAATTACCTATTTTTGTAGTTGCCTCACCTGAGTTCAGTCCCCTGTCAGTGCACCTTACGCAAGTACATCCTACCAACTACAAAGCTTGCATGTTGCTATGACGGACCAAACAAGTTTCAGAGGAGCTTTCAGACTAACATAGGAAGAAAGGCCACTCTAAAAATGTAGCCCCCCTCTGCCAGCAAGCCTCCTGCCCAAAGGCACTCAGCTTTCTCGCTCCATGGGCCACCAAGCCCACCACTCTGCCTTGTGACTCTTGGTTCCTCAGCCACCCATCTCTGCTGGCCAGTTCTCCCAAGGAGGTCTAGCACAGGTATCTCAGGTCCAAGGATGTGCTCCATTCCACATCTGGCTCTTCTCTCTTGAAGTGGCAGTGCGATCCCCTCTTCTGCCTCTAGGAGGGCTCATTTTAAGCCTAAGGAGATGGCAAAACTGACCAAGCCCCACATTAGGGTTCCATACATCTTATTTGCATGGCTCCATCCCCAACAAGGGTGCCATGTACCTTATTTACATTACTAACAAGCTATCCAATCCCCTTTGTTGTTGTTGTTGTTGTTGTCAGGTGCCGTCGAGTTGTCTACGACTCATAGTGACCTTATGTGCAGCAGAACGAATCACTGCCAGGTCCTGTGCCAGCCTCACAATCCTTGCTATACCTGAGCTGATTGTTGCAGTCACTGTGTCAGTCCATCTTGTTGAGGGCCTTCCTCTTTTTCATTGACCCTCCACTTTACCAAGCATGATACCCTTCTCTAGAGAATGTCCCCTTCTGACAACATGACCACAGTAGATAAGATGAAGTCTGGCCATTCTCACTTCCAAGGAGCATTCTGGCTGCACTTCTTCCAGGACAGATTTGTTAGTACTTTTAGCAGTCTTTTCAAGTGCTGAAGACCAAAGATGTCTCTTTGAAGATTAAGGTGTGCCTAACCCAAGCCATGGTATTTTCAGTCGCCTCATATGCATGTGAGACCTGGATAATGAGTAAGGAAGACCTTAGAGTTGACGCTTTTGAGTTGTGGTGTTCGCAAAGAATACTGAAAGTACCATGGACTGCTTTAAAAAACAAAACAAAACAAAAAACCCAAACATTGCTGCCATGTTGGATCCCACTCATATTGATCCCTCCATGGGTTTCCAAGGCGGTACCACTATGGAAGTAGATTGTGAAGGTTGGACAGTCCATAGCACCGCACATCCCTTATGATAACACAGGTTCAGGTTCAACATCTCTTTATGAGTATGCATTTGAGATCCTTGCTTATTGTTCCAGAAGCACAATTGTACTTTTGTACAATTTGAAATGACTTCTTTTCCAGATAGATCAGATAACAGTGCAGAGCTACATTTACATATAAAACCATTTATATAACACACACAGCTTAGGACATACAGTTAAATGTTAATGTGAATAGCATTCAATAAGCAATAGACAGTTTGAGTCCCTTTCATATACAGAATAGTCTACAAAGTGATTTGGAGTAAAAATGTGAAATAAATCATGCTTACCCCCTTAAGTTTAATTTCACATACTCATTTAATAGGCATATAGGACTTACTATGAACCAGGTACTGTTTTAACTAGTTTACAAATATTAACTCATTTAATCTTCATAATAGCTCTTCAAGTTAACAAGATTACTGTGCAGAATCAAAAATCTAATGATCAGAAACAAAATCACTTACCAAGTGTTTCTTCCTACAATTATAAGCACTGCACTAATTAAGTGAAATAATCTCTGTCCTAGTGAAGCAAATAAAGAAATATCCAAGTCATTACATAAAATAAATAGGCTTAAATATAGGCCACATTCCCTGATAACAAACGATAAAACTTGGGGTAAAACTTTATATCATAATTGGAATTTCCAAACCCTAATGACTATGTTTTATTTAAAGCATTAACAATAATAATAATAATAATAATAAAATGGACAGTTTCTAGAGTTTATTGAAATAGAATCAGAACTTTATTTTCATTTTCTGTGAGTAAATGTATTTGGGGAAATGAAGAATGATGGTGTGAAAGATATATTAGTGCCACTATTGCTTATCACATCAGCCTTATCTGTTGTAATGTGATTTCACTTTGTTTTGAATAAATGGGGTCCTATAACCTAGTTATTTCTAAGACTTTTAGCCTTACATGGGGAGAGAAGACTGGTTGATGGTCCTAATTATTTTGATTATAAGTAAAATGAAGACATAACTTTTGGTCTTCATTGCTGTTCGCTGTATTTTAAACTTAATTTTTAAAAGAAATAATAAGTGATTGAAACCTAAAAAAGTTTTTTTCTCTCACATGTAATCTACTGTATGACTTACTTATCTTCCTTTGTTTTTAACCTGTATGCCTATAACAGTTGTAAAATTTATTCATTCAGCTCTCTATTTGTAGAAGTACCTTTCTAATCCAGTTCACTGTTGTGATTTCTCATAGATTCAGAGAGGATTAGTGATCTATGTGTGCTTTTTCAAGGGAGCTGATAAAGAACTTCTTCCCAAAATGGGTACGTGTTTGATGTTTATTTTTAAGGCTAAGAGTGAACAACAGTAGACAAATGAACTAGAAAGATCAAAAAGCATATTTGTAATTTGTGCTTATATATGTCATAAATGATTTAACTTTGTCTACTGTTGTTTAACTAGTATTTTAACTAGTATTTTCTGCCTATTCCAAAATGTAAAGTAAGCAAATATGATAGAATTCTGTTCAAACATCCTACAGCTTTTCAGATGGCTTATAGGTTGGCACATACCCACAATATACTTTGAGATTTTAGTCAAGGCTACAGAAGCTTGTTGGAAGTAGCATGGCCATTTAGGGAGAAACAGATGCTACATTTCTTATTATGGTTTTCCTTACCTGCCAGAGTCCCTAACAGGGCCACATAGCTGCCAGTGACACTGTCTATAAAAGATTCAAGGGGTTCCGTGAAATTTAGACAGCTCAGGCTTACATCATTATTATGGAAGAATTTACACTAACCATTTATGCATTCCTTTATAGGAAATGTATATAAATATAAGGTTCTCCAGTTTCTTGAACCAAACTCAAGTGTTATCAAAGCCACATTTCCTCTGATGACAGAAAGCAGAGTCAGTGTTCAGACATTTCTGACAATAATTTATCTTCCTGTAACTTTCCAGTACGCTGGACAGTCCATAGCACCGCACATCCCTTGTGATAAATACATAGGTTCAGATATACCAAATCAAATCATATACTGTCTCAAAACATAAAATTAATGTAAAAAGGAAAAAAATCTTGAAATAATGGGGCTATCCTTAAGGTTGGAGACAATATATTCTCATTAGTAAAGGATAGCACCTGTGGTTGGATTAATGAGAAATATAAATTACACATACGGGAAATTGAGGCAAGCATGCAAAAGTTGAACTAGCAAATCTTCAAGTAGTATAGAACTCAAGGGTAAATAGCCTACTGAGGAACAGCTTGGACAAAAAGCTGAAGTACTTAGAGGGAATTTTGTACTACTATACCACACATTGGGAGCTCTGGTAGCATAGTGGCTAAGACACTTGCCTGCTAACCAGACGGCTGGCGGTTCAAACCCACCAGCCACTCCTCGGAAGGAAGG
>NW_006921638.1:868978-871019 GCF_000298275.1 Orycteropus afer afer | reverse complement strand
AGTGTTAATAGTGAAGGTTGTGTGTCAGCTTGGCTGGGCCATAATTCTACTAAGTGGCTTAGCAATTATGATGTAGTCATCCCCCATGATGACATCTGATATGATGAAATCAACTTGATGATTAAGATCTGCTATGAGGAGTCAATCAGTTGAAAGGGGGTTTCTTCAGGGTATGGCCTGCTTTTAATATATACGGAAAAGCTCTGGCAAAGCTCTCTTAACCTTTTGCTCAATGTTGGTCCTGTATCTGATTCATCATTATCTCCAATTCCTGGACTTGAACCAGTCATCTCCCATATTGCCTGTCAATCTTGGGATTGTTGCCTTTGCACTTTGTGAGCCAACAGCCTACTAACTTACCTGTTAATTTTGGATTTGTCAGCCTCCAAATCTAGCAGCCTGCTGATTGTCAGCACCTGCAGCTACATGAATCAGGAGAAGCCTCCAGCTTGATATCTGACCCATAGACTTGGGACCTGCCAGCTTCTACAACTGTGTGAGATATTTCCTTGAGGTAAACCTCTCTCTCCCCCTCTCCATACATATATATATATATATCTACATAAGCTTCATTGGTTTTGCTTCTGTAGAGAACCCAGCCTAAGACAATCAGTGTGTTCAAGATTAACAGGAAGAAAACCCAGTAACAATTCAGATCATTTTATTCCAGAAAACAATTATAGAAACTAACTTTCCTTTTTCAAAACTCAATTAGGTGTGTGTATGGTCCATTGGTATCCAGCTTTAACACCTGCCTGTTCCCGTAAGTGCCGTGTTCCACCACAACTCCAGCTTCAGCACACTTGCTGTTAGCAGCTATTTCTTTTTCACATAGAGTCACAAACTGGGAATAAAGTTCTAACCCTTCTTCTTTTCCAGAGTTAGAGTGATATTGCATGTTTCTTCCTTTCACCTTCCCCCCAAGAGTGGCTTGAGGAATGATAAGAATGTTGCCAGGTAGATCCAATATAGAGACGAACTTGCCATTTTCTGTCTCACTTAACTTCACATTTAATAGTGTATTAACTGAGTAGGAAGAAAGGAAAAACAATCTAAAGTGAAAAACAAACAAAACGATAATCTTTTAGCTAATCAACAAATCTCACGTTTCACACTCAAGTGTCAGTTCATGCTTTTTACCCAAAGTCTGTACTTAGATTTTGAAAATAAATATTTTATTATATTTTAGGTGAAAATTTATCCAGCAAATTAGATTCACATTCAATTCATACACAAATTGTTCTGTGACATAGGTTACAATCCTTGCAATGTGTCAGCACTCTCACCGTTTCTACCTCGCCTGCCCCATGTCCATCCATCAAGTTTCCCTGCTCCTACTTGCCTTCTCATCTTTGTTTTTAGGTAAACATTATCCGTTTGGTCTCCTGTAGTTGACTGTTTAAAGGAGCACATTGCTCATGAGTGTGTACTTAGATTTTAAAAACTGTTTCGCTAAGTTAAACAATCTAAGCAAAAATAAGGCAAATTTCATACAGAAAATGGGAAGGTGTTCTAAATTTGACACAGCAATTAAGATAACCTAACATTAACTTCATCCAGAAAGGCTAAAGAATTTACTGTGTACTGGAATCTTAAAATATAGTTGTCCCTGGGATGCCTTCTTGGTTCCTTTTTATGTTTTATTAAGTAAGGCCCATTGGAAAAGGATTATGACAAATCCTCCTCACACCAAACTCTGCTTTATAACAAAGGATATTAAACCAAAATTATAATGCATTTATTATTTTTAATTTAGTTGCCTAGATTTCTATGTTAATGAGATGAGGGTTACAGATTTGTTACCATTATAGACCAGTTGATTTTGCAGTTTTATAACCTCAAAAGCACTATTATCATTATTAAAATGGTTGTAATTATTTTATAAATATAACCCAATGGTCATATTGGTTATATGGGTAAAGTGTATACGGGTAAAGGTATATTTACTCTCAAAGACAAGGATGCCCGCTATCATCACTTCTATTCAACATTGTTCTGGAAGTCCTAGCCAGGGCTATAAGGCAAAAAAGGGAAATCAAAG
>NW_006921638.1:841449-864189 GCF_000298275.1 Orycteropus afer afer | reverse complement strand
CTGTCTCTCAATCCTTTGAAGATACCTAAGATAATTCTTCTGAGTTCTTTATCAGAAAGTTCCAATGCCGTTTCTTCCTCAGGGATGTGTTCTGGGTCTGTATCCTGTTCCCTTGTTTCTACCACTTTATCTTGCTTCTTTGTGTGGACTGTGATGGTCTTTTGTCTCCAAGACATCATGGTGTTGTATTTAGATCTCTGTTAACTGTTTGTGAAGAGCAGCCAGGCTCTTCAGGCTGGCTCTTCTTGGTGGTTTTTCATTGTTGGCCCGTTGGTGGAGAAGGAGGTGGTGTCTCTTGCTCAGTAAGTGACGCTGCAGGAGGTGTGGGTGTAGTTGTGTCTTATGGGGACTGTTGCTGTCTCCCACTCAGTTAGACAAAAATTACAATTGAATAATCATCAAAAAACTAAAAGCACATGGACAAAAAATATACCATGTAATCACACAGAAACAGTAACCAAAAAGGGAAAAAAAAGAAGAAAAGAACAAGAAAACCTGGAATATCTGGGGATAGGGCACTAAGAGAAAAAAGGTAGAGAAGGAGAATAATGAGAAAAAAATGGGAAAAATGCAAAAAGAACAACAAGGAATGGGGTTAACCCCAAGAAAAAAGGGGAAAATAAAAAGAGAATTTGAAACTAAAAATAAAATAAAATAAAAAAAAGTTTTAACCAGGAACAAAGAAAAGAAAAAAAAGCTGTAAACTAGGACCTGGGAGGAGAAGAATAAAGAATAATAGTGAAAAGGACAAAAGTATTAATAATAATAGTAGTTTTAAAACAGACAAATACAAGCAAACTAAGCACCAGAAAAAAGAAAGAAAAAGAAAAAAATCGGTGGAGGACAGGGCAGGGCACCCAGGCTCTGTCTGAGCACACAGACTGAGGCGGAGTTCCTGCAAGTCCAGAAGGTGGGTGGGAGTGGGGGTTGGCTGCACCTCTGTTCACGAAGCAGATGTGGGGTATAAGAGTAACAATCCCAATGTCGCACCTTTTCAGTCGTGCAGGTCCGGAGTGTTCTTGGGGTTACTGGCACACAGAACCTGTTCTTAATCCCCTGGAATCTGGTAGAGCGCTGTCTCTTTAAATATCCAACATATTCAAGTTGCTTGTAAACATTCAAAATGGCGGCGCTCTCCAGACCAGCAAAAGTCCACAGCTCAGCCCGTCTTCCTCTTCACCGCTGCTTCCCCTTTTATTCCACAGCCACCAGAGCAGTCCTCCGTGCAGTCTCTGGCTAGCAGTGCTGATTTTTAGGTTAATTCTTAGGTCCTACTACCACTTGGGAATCTCTGAGCTGTCTTTGCCGTCAGGATTGCTCAGGATCGCTGCCAGACCACACCTCCGTATGTCTCCTTTTCTGGTATTTTCATGTAAATTCTTCTGCTAGCTGGGGTTTAGTCCAGTTCTATATCCTTCTCTTCAAGGCTGAGGGGTCCAGGATTATCTTCTATGTCTGTGTTAATTGGTTCCCCTTTTCTTTGTTGAAGAGGGTCTGTGCAGTCTTTCTGCCTATTCCACCATCTTGGAATTGAAAAACCACTTGTAAGCTTTTAAGATCCCAGTCCCTACTCGCCAAAGTAGGATGTGGAACAATGTTTTGTGTAGTATGTTATGCCAATTGAGCTAGACTAACATCTATTTTTAAGTACCTTTAATTTCCTCCATTACAAATAGGACATTGCACTATAACCAGCTCATTTATTGATTGCTTCTAAGAAACTATATCACAGACTGTGAGAAAAACAAACAAAGCTATCTTACAAGTACAGCCAGAATGTTCCTTAGAAATGAGGATGGTTGAGACTTGGTCTCATGTACTCTGGACATGTTATTGGGAGGGACCAGTTCTTGGCAAAAGATATCATGCCTGGTAAAGCAGCGGGTCAGGAAAAAAGAGGAAGACCCTCAATAAGATGAAATGACAGTGATGGCAATACTGAGCTCAAACATAGCAACGATAGTGGGGATGGTACAAGACCAAGCAGTGTTTTGTTTTGTGGTACATAGCATTGCTGTGAGTCAGAAGTGAGTTGACAACACCTAACAACAACAAGAAAACACTGTAATTCTCCAGAGAACTTCACAGCAATGGAAATCACTATCCAGCTATCCAGGCCTTACAGTAGTAACAGACTAAGTGGGATAAGTCTGGATAACAGAGCAGAAAGGTAAGGACAATTTATTATACTTCCACATACCTCCCTCTACTGGTTATAGCTGAGAATTCAATTAATGCTGCTCGTATATAAATGCCATTATGTAAAAATAAATACAATACAAATACAATTAACAGTAAGTAGAATTAAAATGAGACAATGACTTAAAGGCATGTTGGAAACTCAAAGATCCTATGAAAAATTTTCAATTGAGTATCTCTAAGGATATATATGGGAAGTTAAGCTTTTACTGGTCCCTGGATCTCAATCTAATTATACTGAAGATGAATTGAGGAAGTTAAGCTAGTGCAGACTTGATGGGTACAACTGGTTGTTATGTTACCTATGGGGGCATGCTTGATTGGAAAGATCTGAATCCATGTAATAAGTATGTGGTGGGGTTTACAAGAATCCCACACACTGGCTTACTTTGCCTATAGGGAAGTACAAGCTAAAGGTATCAATAATAAATGGACTTAATTTGCTTACAACTCACACCAGCAGAATGTGTTTCATAGAGTCATATAGTTCTTTACTGAGAATCATACTGTATAAAATTTTATGTTACACTATTCACTAAAAAAGTTAAGGCAGATGTCCTCAGTGTTTTTAATTCTTATTAATAATAAGCATATATTTTAAGTGAACTCACAAAAACATGCAATGGAAGCACACATAAGAACTCACAAAAGATATTTAGGAAGTCAATCTGAAGTCAGAATTTTCTTCCTGTTTTTGAAGAGCTCTGGTGGCGTAGTATCTAAGGCATTCGACTGCTAATCAGTAGGCTGGCAGTTCAAACCCACCAGCCACTCCTCGGAAGGAAGATTGGACAATCTACTTCTGTAGAGATACTGCCTTGGAAACCCAAGGAGGGGTCACTATGAGTTGAATTGACTTGATGGCAGTGAGTTTGTTTTGTGTGTGTGTGTGTGTGGTTTACTATACTTTTTATGTTCAATAAATATTTAATCCAAGACAAAGTATTAATTTAGGTATGAGCACAGAATGCCCAATACTCAAGCACTATAGACAAATCATCCTGCAGTCAGAACCCTCATTTCATTTTTACCTTAAACCCTTCAATGGCTCTGTATTATCTTCTGGATTCAAATATCAAACTGTTACAGTTACTGACTTTCCATCCTCACCTAACTTAACTCCTTCTTAAATTGTTTTTATCCTCTGACAAAGCTAAAAGTTAGCCAAACGTGTGGTATGTTGTTGCTGTTATGTGCCGTCGAGTCGGCCCCGACTCATGTCATCATGGGGGATGACTACATCATAATTGCTAAGCCACTTAGTAGAATTATGGCCCAGCCAAGCTGACACACAACCTTCACTATTAACACTGTTTCCAGATTTGGCAGCATTTGTAGACAAAACATCTGGGTCCCACACATGGCTACTTAACCTGCTAACTGGATGAGCTTGCTAAGGCACCTAAACTGTGGTTCTCAGTCACCTTTTATCCTGTTTTCCTCCTACCCTGCCACTCAAAAATTTGAAAGAAATGTTTTATTCACTTCATAATCATTGGGAAAATGTTCTTAGAGAGTTCTATTTGAAAAATTACATTTAAAGTATTTTACAATGAAGAATTTTGTGCAATCAAGAAGAAAATCATGTTATACCCTCAAATTTATGTAGTATGTAACAAAAATGACTGTTTACATTAAAATGTAAAATCCAACACAAACCAACCTTAACTTTGTCAGCTTTGGTTTACTATTTCAATTCTCCATATGTGTAGTGAAAGAATATGTGGCTTGCTATTCTTTTTAATAGTATCTGTGAAATTTTAATAGAGAAATATTATTGTGCATGATATTACTTTCCATGGATATCTCAAAAAACCAAACCACCCTCACTGCTGTCAAGTCAGATCTGAATCATAGCAACCCCTTCTTGGGTTTCTGAGGCAGTATCACTATAGAAGTAGATTGCCCAGTCTTCCTTCCAAGGAGTGGCTGGTGAGTTTGGTTAGTAGTCAGATGCCTTAGGCACTATGCCACCAGAGCTCCTGTGGATAACTAAGTGCTTTAAATTATTTTAAGAATCTTTAGTTGAAATAGGAACAAGATATAAGGAATTAAAAGTTGTTTTTATTAAAAGGACCAGGTTTGCTGGTTTGATAGAGCCTGATGGAACCACTGAGACTATGGCCCCTAGGTGCCCTTCAGGTCTGGAATTGAACCCGCTCCTGTGGCTTCCAGCCAAACAAAGGACAAACATATGAGCTGAACATTTAAATTAGGGAGATAAACTCCTTGGAGAGATCAGTCATGGGAGAATAGAAGGGCTGTGTATGCACAGGGAGACAGCTGGGGGCTGATGTGCATGGGAGGGAAGGACACAGGGAAGAGGTGGCTATGGGGAGGAAGTGGGAGGAGAGCTGTTGCATTGTGGGAGATTGCAGTCAATATCATGAGACAAAGTGTATGTGAACTGCTGTATGGAAAATGAATTTGCTTTGTAAACCTTCACCCAAATCAAAAAAGTGTATGTGAACTGCTGTATGGAAAATGAATTTGCTGTGTAAACCTTCACCCAAGTCACAAAAATTTTTTAAAAAATTTAGTAAATACAGAAATAGGTTAATATTCTCTCTTCCAATTTTTTACCAACTCCATCTCTCTCTCACTTTTTGTCTTTTTTTTTTTTTTAAAGTTACTGCTTCAGGAACTTAAGTGTTAATTCATGAATGTTTTAGGAAAGTTCCTTTCCTGTTGAATTAGATTACCATAAAAGGAAGAAAAGGAGGGAGGTTTCTACTTGAAATTGTTTGAAAATAAGTTGACTTGTTCATGTCTTTATTATCTGCTTCTGACTGATGGCTTTTTAAAATAACTTTTCCTTCAGTGATAAAAGATAGCTAATAAAGTAGACTTTTCAAAGGCAAAAAGGGAAGATAGAGAATATTAAAAATTTCAAGAATAAATGAGTCAGAAAGGTAATGTTCCAATTTTTGTGAACTCCTCTGATCTGAATTTAAAACATGTTTTTAAGAATAGAAATAATGATATTCCTAATTACCAAAAAGATGACTGTATTAATTTGAATAAACATCTTAAGCAGCTGCTGAAATTTCTTTGTGTTTTAAAATTTCTTTAGGTCTGTGTTCCCTTCCTGTACTATTCTATTTTGGAACTTGAGAATCAATAACTGGCTTGGTAATGAGCTCATTGTCCTTAAATTTTGTTTTATTGATTCACAATACACTTATTGAAATGTAATAAACTATTTATAAACTTGCAGACTCCAATTTTCTCAATTCTTCTCCAAGGAGGTATGTATGTCTTTCAAAAGGATTATATGTTACCTATTTTAAATTATTTTGATTTTGTGTCTAGGTGAAATGCTGACTCACAGTCCTACATTGCTATTTTATAACTCAGGCAATTTTCTTTCTTAAAAAATAGGCTTGAGGTGATTGTGGAGAATTATTTTGTCAAGTACATGAAGGTTTGTTAAGCAAAAGGTGATAGCTGGTTTTAGTTCATTTCAGGGAAGCTAGACAAAGAATGAAAAGGCAAGAGAAATAGCTCTTCTGGCCCAGAGTTGTCAAAGAACCTTCAATATATATCTCATTTTATCTTCACAGTATATGTGTAATGGGAATAAACCAAAAAAAAAAAAAAAACTCACTGCCTACCGTCGAGTGGATTCCGACTCATAGCAACAACTCCTTGGGTTTCCGAGGCAGTAGCTCTATGGGAGTAGATAGTCCAGTTTTCCTTCTGAGGAGTGGCTGGTAATGGGCATAGTTCTGTAGAAAACAAGACAATCCTTAAATAATTTTCCCAGTAGGGAGGCATAATGCTAAAAGCCGTGATACCTTAATTTCTATCGTTCTGACTGTTCTTTATAGAAAGAGTTGTTGATAACCGATAAAGATTTAGCATCTCCTGGTGTGACTCACTTGAGAAAGAACAGCCAATAAATTGGTTTATTTACCAAATCAGGTGCAGGTAGGGTTTTTTGAACTTTGTCCTAGGAGAAAAGGATTGAAAGTACCTGATTAAGGTACCTTCTGCCTCTGTTTCTAAGATTCTAGGATGTTTCAAATAGAGTTATTTCTAAGTACTATTTTCTCTCTCAATTTAGTAAGTCATGGATTTAACTACAGAAAATTTGTGTATACAACATGACCCACCAATGAGTGTGGTTTTAATACCTTGATGTAGGGAATCACGTTATGATGTTCCACGCTTAGAAACTTCTAACCCTTCTTTATTTACAGCATAAAGTCTAAACTTCTGTGATTGGCATCAAGGACAAGTGAACAAAATCTTGCAGGGAGGACTGTAGAAGACCAAAGTTGGAATCTTGAGAAAAAAAATACATAAAGAAATGGCAAATTACGAGGGACTAGAGGAGACTTTAGAGAGATCAGAGAGAGAACTAGAAAAATGCATTTATTGTTAACCAAAAAAAGTTTAGGATATAAACGATAGCAAAGACAGTGCCAAATATTGAAGAAAAAGGATAACACAGGACCAAGGAAAGACATCTGGGCCTAGCAGGTAGGTGTCTTCAGAACTTTCGGGGAACTATAGTAAAATTTGCAGTGAATAGTTGTTTTTATGTGCTGTCGAGTCGGACCCAACTCATAGGGACCCCTCCTTGGGTTCCTGAGGCAGTATCACTACAGAAGTAGATTGCCCAACCTTCCTTCCCAGGAGTGGCTGGTAGGTTTGAACTGCTAGCCTTCTGGTTAGCAGTCCAGTGCCTTAGGCACTACACTACCAGAGCAGTAAATAGTGGGAATTCTCAATATTTTTGTCCTAGGGCACAGTTCAAAGGGTGTCAATGAACCACTTGCATGAGAATCACATGGGGAACCTGTTAGAATGTCTGGGACTCATCCAAATTTACAGAATCAGAATCTCAGGGATCAAAAATCTGTTTACGCAACAGTATTCCCCAGGTGATGTTGTGTACACTGGAATCCAAGAACCAATGTTAACTCAAAATGGAGCCCAGACTTCTAGGGTTGATATCAGGGTTTTATAATCTGACTAGCTAATTTTCTAACTTTTTCTCCCAGTAATCCCCTATAGAAATTATCTAAAATAGTTCTGTTTCTATTTTTCTTAGATCATGCCCTCACCTAAATTGCCCTTCACTTTCCTCTCTAAATCCATCATTGTTCAAGATCCAATTCAAGTCAGTATTTTCTGACCCTACAGTAATTTCTCCTGCCTTTACATTCCTCAGCAATATTTTAACACTAACTTGTGATAAGATTGAGTATTTTGGATTTAATTTTTTTATGCTTATATATCTTGACTGGAACCCTGGTGGCACAGTGGTTAAGTGCTTTGCTGCTAACTAAAAGGTCAGCAGTTGGAACCCACCAGCTGCTCTGTGGGAGAAAGATGTAGCAGTCTTCTTCCTTAAAGATTACAGCCTAGGAAACCTTATGGGGCAGTTGTACTCTGTCCTATAGGGTCACTATGAGTTGGGATCAAGTGGATGGCAACGAGTTTATATGTCTTGACTGCAGCTGTGTAAGTAGTAGGCAGACATGATAAGATTTTTTTTTATTTCCCACAATACTTCCACGGTATTTTGTATATTGTTAGTGCTCAATAATTCTCAATAAATATTACTTGAATTCATATAGAAATATGTCAGTGGCCAAAATACTCTTGTCTTTGGTTCAGTTGTGTCATTGCTTCAAGTATAGATTTTTCAGCTATTAAGAAATAAAGGTTGAAATGGAAAGGAAGCAAGTGTAATTTTGCTTTGCTTTGATATAATAACATCAGAAGATAAATTATAATGAAGGATTTTTGAGGATTTTCTACACAAATGTGGGCATTTTCATTACTTTTTTAAATTGTGATTTGGATGAAAGTTTATAGAGCAAATTCATTTTCCATACAGCAGTTCATACTACTTTTTGTCTTAATGACATTGACTGCAATTCCCCCCAGTGTAACAGCTTTTCATTCCTATTTTTATTTATTAAATCAGAATGGGCACTTTATATTTTCTTAAGGTTCAGTCTGTTTCTATCTCTCTAATACAGCATAACTGGATTTATGAAATAGCTCTGTACCTAAAACAGAGCTCTGGTGGTCTAGTGATTAAGGCATTTGACTGCTAACCAAAAGGCTGGTGGTTCAAACCCATCGGCCACTCCATGGAAGAAAGATGATGCAGTCTGCTTCTGTAAAGATTGTCAGCCTTGTAAACCCAATAGGGGTAGCTATGAGTTCGAGTCAATGGCAGTATTTGGAGGGTTTTTTTTTTTTTTCTTCTGGTTTTGTACCTGAAAAGGTGTTAAAAAGGAAACTTTTAAATACATAAGAGAAAAAGCTACTTCATTTTTAAAAAAACCTATATTTGAATTATGTAAAACAAACTGTGAAGCAAATAAAAAAAAATTCTTCATTTATTTCATTTATAAATAGTGATTACAGTATGCTTTATTCAGATCCTTCTATATTTAATTTAAAAATTAAATGCATCACAAGTCACCAACTTCTTGATAAATATGAGTCCACATTTTGCTGGATTTTTCCATATGAATGAATTACTTGCCCTGGACTTCAAGTGTTTTTTTCTTAAGAAGATTAATAAAATTTGACCTATTACATCAGTCTTCTTTCTGAATGTTAAAATAATTTATGTAGAGAAAGCACCACACCCTATGTAACAATATCTGAGAACCATTAGCTAATATTATTATACGCAGTTGGGGTTGGGAAAGCAATTGAGAACTTTTTTATGAGCTGGAGATAATGGAGTTTTTTAAGGGAACATCCAACCATGCTAGCAAAGATGCCATCCTTGGCTCCAACTTAGAGATAGTGTTTACTTAGCTTTGTACTAATATAGATCGAACTAAGGCATATTTCTTTTCCTGGCATTCTTTTGATTTACTCTGCAGGCCCAAGGTAAATTTCTTTATGAGCAGATCTTCAAGATTAGTTTGCTTAGTGCCTGGATTGTTTTCTCCTGATTACTTTCAGATAGTCCTCAAGGCTTTGATTTCTTTTCATTATATGTATACTTGCCATTTCCCCCCCACCCCCCACCCAAATGTTGAAAATGGCTTCTAATATTTACTTAATACTGCATCATGGGTAGTTGTACTCTACTTAAAGTTTGTAAATCTTTACACTTTGTAGATCAGCAGTTGAGCTGTGTGAAATACAAATTTTTCAAGATATGAACCCTAATCCCAAAGAACTTAGCATCTAGAAAAGGGACATAAAAGGCACTTGGTATTATGAAATTAGTGATATATGGATGATGTGATCTACAAGCAATAGAATAGCAGCACAGGGAGAAGACACTTCTGGTTGAGATCATGAAATCTGTGTTAATAAAGACATGGTAACGAGCTATTCTTGAGGAATGGGTATATGAAAGGGGGTGTGGGGCATTTCAGAATTTGTCCAGACTTTATAAATAGGTAATAAGAAGGCAAGGCTTTTAAAAAAAGACTGACATAATTAAAAACAGTTTTGTGGAGTATTGACCTGGCAGTAGTACATGATGATTTCAAAGAGAAGAGAATATGATAGATAGCAGGGAGATTGGTTTTTTGCATAGTGCAGACATGGGATTAGGATAGTGGCTGTGAGAGTGGAAATGAACATAACTGGAGTTATTGAAAGACATTTTAAAGAAAAATAAACTGCAGGGCAACCAATTCATTGTGATTGGGTTAAGGGAAGAGGGAAAAGGAAAGAATGAAAAATCAGCCTCAAATTTTATGTATGGGTGACTGCAAAAGGGGCATGTCTGACCTCTTTTAACTTCACAAGGGGGAAGAAGGATCAAGGTCAACAGAACAAGGCTGCAGGTTCAGACACGTGGCTACACTCCAACCTTCTTGCCAGTTCTGACACCAACCCTACCTACTTCTCTGCTGGGTTTGCTAATTCATCGCAATGGCCACACAGAGAACTCACAGACAACACTCACGATTGTGGGATTTATTAGGGAAGTAATAGGTTGCAATTCAGAATCAGGAACAACTCAGGATACAGTTCTTTGATCAGGACAGGCTCTTCTCAGCCATGCCAGAAGGCACGCTTCCCTCTGGCCTTGCTTGGGCTAGTGTTACAAAGCTCTTTTAGCTCTGCTGACAGGTGCCCAGAGAAGCACCTCACTCCACAAGCAAACCTCCTGCCCGAAAGCACGCAGCTTTCTTGCTCTGTGGGTCAGCGAGCCCACCACTGTGTCTCGCGCTGGTCCATTGGTTCTGCCTCTGCTGCCACAGTTTCTCTGCCGCTGTCTCACCATCTCACCAAAGTGTTACAGCTCTCTTGGTCTCCTGGGTTGAGGAAGTTCAGCACAGAGATCTCAGGTCCAAAGGACAACCCCAAGTCCTGGCCCTTTGATGATAGTGAGATCCCCCTTTCTGCCTCTGGAATGGCTCATTTTAAGCCTGACAAGATGGCAAAACTGAGCATTCCCCACGTTAGGTTTCCATACATCTTATTTCCATGGTCCCACCCCCACAAGGGTGCCATTTACCTTATTTACGTTAACAAACCATCCAGTCCTCTTGGTAGGCCACAAGAACCTCACATTTGCATAGTGCCACCCAGTTATCTGATGGGAGTTATAAAGTCTATGACTAGAAGGGCATATTTAAGTAATTAACTGCTCCACAGCAACTGAAGATGAATTCATGTTTTAATATATTGTGTTTAGAGGGATCTGGAGGTTTATTCAAGTAGAGATGCCAAGCAGATTTGTTGCTCAGGATAGAAAGACTATAGATTATGAATTTTATTTATAAAATTGATACTTGAAGCTCTAGAAATTGACAAGATTTAATCATCCATTATTCACTGAGTACCAGCTCTGGTAAGTATAACCAAAAAACAAGCTCACTGGTATTGACTCAATTGGTACTCACAGCAACCCTCGTTGGATTCCCAAGGCCATAAATCTTAACAGAAGCAGACCACCCCATTTTTCTTCCATGGATTAGCTGGTGGGTTCTAACCACTGACCATTGGTTAGCAGCCACATGCTTTAACCACTATATCACTTAGATTCTACAATTAGCAACCTACTGTATTTCCTTTAGAAGGAGCTCTGGGGGCATAGTGGGTAAGGCATTTGGCTGCTAACCAGAAGGCCGGCAGTTCAAAGCCACCAGATGCTCCGCAGGAGGAAAATAAGGCAATCTACTTCCATAAAGATTCACAGCCTTGGAACCCAATGGAGATTGTTATGAGTCAGAATCAACTTGGTTGCAGGGGGTTTGGTTTTGGTATATTTTCTTTATCACATATCTACACATCTACTCCAGGAATTCCTATTCTTTCTTCTCATTTTGCCCCAACTGGTTAGCTTCTCTCAGAGACCCAGATTGTTTTTGAGCCTGCTGCATTTCACCCATGTGCCTAGTTCACTGTATTTACTTTATAGGAAAGCCTCTCTACTCAAGGAACCCTTCTGTCTTTAAATAAATATCCCAGATGGTGGTCTGTGGGAGGACTGATCCTTCCTCCCTTCCAATTGGGTTAATTAACTACATTTGGACGTTTGTGCCTGAGAATATAGAAGAGCCTGTTCATAAGAGTTCCCCTTGATTTGTCCAGCTTTTCAGCAGTTTATCAAAGTACAGTATGAGGACCACCTGAAGCAGAACTACTAGGAAAACTTGTTAAGAATGCACATTCCTGGATCTTATCCCACACCTATTGAGTCAGACTAGCTCCATTAATCCCTCCAGGGCTCATCATCAAAGTGCAGAAATTGTATGTGATAAGTTCTAAGATCCCTTTCAATTTTCCATTTTGTGGAACAATGAAAATAATTTTGTAAAGTAGAATGAGTCAATTAAACTTCAAAGGAACTGAAAAATGTTTAGTTTGTTCATTTGAGCTACAGTTTATTTTAATTCAACTAGTGAGTTATTATGGGGCAATCTGCTTCCGTAGTGATACTGCCTCGGAAACCCAAGGAGCGGTCGCTATGAGTCGGTCCGACTCGTTGGCAAACAACAACAACAATGAGTTATTCAGGAGCTCTGGTAGCGTAGTGCCTAAGGCACTTGACTGCTAACCAGAAGGCAGGCGGTTAAAACCAGCCAGCCACTCCTCCTAAGGAAGGTTGGGGAATCTACTTCCCTAGTGATAACACCTGGGAAACCCAAGGAAGGGTCGCTATGAGTGGAGTCCGACTCGATGACACACAACAACAGTGAGTTACTCATCAAAATAACTACGTTATTTTGTGACTTATTTTTTCAGGGTTCTGAGTTGGCAGAACTTACTGCAAGTATTAGGAAGATTGGGCAATCTACTTCTGTAGTGATACTGCCTGGGAAACTCAAGGAGGGGTCGCTATGAGTCAGCTCTGACTGGAGGCAGTGAGTTTGATTTAGTTTTTGAGTTAGTGAAAGAGAAAAGTGTCTGATTATCTTTAAGCAATGATTAAATTCTGTGTCCTCAGTCACCTTGGCATTGGATCAAAACCAAAAAACCAAAAAACATAACTCACTGCTGACGAGTCAGTCCCGATTCACAGTGACCCCTCCTTGGGTTTCTGAGGCAGTAGATACGGAAGTAGATTTGCCCAGTCTTCCTTCCAAGGAGTGGCTGGTGAGTTTGAACGGTCATCAGTCAAATGCCTTAGGCACTGTGCCACCATAGCTCGTTGATGCTGGATAGCCTTTTTCTATTGTGAATTGTGGGCCAAATTTTAGTCTTAAAATGATTTCAGATTATTGTTTAAAATTTTACTCATTCTTCCAACTATCATCTCATAAATAATAATGAATATCCATATCTTCCATCATCCAACGATATTTTTTAAAAAAATTTTTTTGTAGTGATGGTATAACTTGCTATTTGCTAAACTTTTCTAAAAATTGTATTGGCAGATTCTAATTTATTGAGGTTATATGATTAGAATATCATTTATCCATTATAAAGCCCACATATTTGTTTTTATCCTAAAATGTTAGGATTATTAATTCCTATATTTGCTACTCTTTGCTTTTCCTGATAATATCATTTAGAAACAGGAAAGGAAGAAATTATAAAAAGTATTTGAATACTGGGCCAGTGCTGCTTTCAGTTTGATTAATATTTGAGATTGTTACCTGATTTAACCAATCAGGTACTATATACTATGTGCAAAGCACTGGTAGACTTTATAAGCAAACTTGTAAGTATATTGCATAGTCCTTAGCATTAAAAGGTTTACAACAGTGATTTCTGCTGACTTACGTGATAATCAATAAGAATGTTATTTGGATTTTAGCTTTCCTAGGATTTCTTTGTTAAACACATTCAGAATTCAAAAGGCCTACTCTTTTTAATAATCATTTGTTTAGAACCTACTGTGTACTCAAGAAGCTCTGTGACATAGTGGTTAAAGCATTTGGGTGCTAACCACATGATTGGCAGTTCGAAACCTACCAGCCACTGAGCAGGAGAAAGATGAGGCAGTCACCTTCCATAAAGATTGACAGCCTTGGAAACTCTGTGTCCTATAGGGTCACTGAGTCAAAGTCAACTGGAGGGCAATGGGTTTTTTAATAGGTATACCCAATATTTAGGAGCTGTGGTAGCATAGTGCCTAAAGGCACTTGACTGCTCACCAGATGGCTGGCGGTTCAAACCCACCAGCCACTCCTCGGAAAGAAGGTTGGGCAATCCTACTTCCGTAGTGATACTGCCTTGGAAACCCAAGGAGGGGTCGCTATGAGTCGGGGCCGACTCGACGGCAAATAACAACAACAACAACACCACCCAATATTTGGAAACAGAAGAGATAACAAATAAAACATGTCCCTTTCTTTGTGGGCTCATATCTTTATATATTTCAAAAGAAAAGTTAGGGCAAAGAATATAGATTTGGAAGTTAATTGCACTTAGGTGGTAGTTGAAATCACCAAAGTAAATGACATGGCCCAGAGAGAGGGTGTAGAAAAAATATCAGAAAGAAATAGCAGGAAACTTAATCTTTCAAAAATGGACAAGTTAAGAAAAGTCACCAAGAGGTTAACAAGGGTGAGGATGAAAATTAGGAGAACAATTAGAAGAGAATGGTATCCTGGAGGGCAAAAGAAAGGAAAATTTCTATTTAAGGAGAAAGTGGTTAATAATGTCCAATTTACTAGAGAAGTAAAATAGGAAAACACTAAAAAAAAAAAAAAAAAAAAAAGAAAATTCATTGGGATTGGTGATTATGAACATTATAAGGAGCTCTGGTGGTGTAGTGCCTAAGGCTTTTGACTGCTAACCAGATGGTTGGCAGTTCAAACCCACCAGCCACTCCATGGAAGGAAGACTGGGCAATCTACTTCCGTAAAGATTTACTACTTTGGAAACCAAAAGGAGGTCACTATGAATTATAGAGTGTTGAATGACTACTCCTTTGGATTATGGAAGCCAAATTTCTTGACTACTGAAAAGGATTTATATTTATGGGAAGTGTAGAAGTTGAGGATAAAGAGAAGGAAATAGAGCAGCAGCAGTTTTCTAAGAAAGCAGTATTAAGGTAATTTTTAAAAATGTAGAACATCTGAGCGTGCTTTTAGAGAAACAAAGTAGAAAGAAATTGAAGAAAGAAGAGAGATAATAATGTAGTAGCAAAATCCCATATCAAAAGCATAAGTGGAGAGATATTTTGGCATTAGGATCTCCTCTGAGATAGGGGGCAAAGATGGCTGAATTTCGGATGAAAAGAAGCTGTGGTAGAGTTCACATATTGATCTTCTACTTTTACTGTAAGGCATATTACTGGATCATCTGCGAGAGAGGAAGGTAGAATTGAGTAGTGGTTTGAGGACAGATAGTGAATGTTTGACGTAGCCACTATGAAAAATGGCTAAGTGAACCAACTAGCTGAGTCTATGATCCTAACTAATACAGAAAATTAGAAAGCAGAACAGAAAAAAGCAAATGGTTTGATACACATTTCAGGGTTAGCAGAGCAGATGCAGTGTACTTAGGTCATGGAGTGAAAGGAACTGGAAGTGCTAATAAGAAAGTTCTTGAAATAATTGACCTCATGAACCAGACTGGGCAAGGAAGGAAGAAAATTAGGAAAAAGGAAAAGACTAGATGAAGGGAAGGGGTCAACGGGAAGTTCGAAGAAAGATAAAGAGTGGGAAAGTAGAAAGACAGACTGAAGACTGGTCAGAGTATGAGATCTCTGAATATAGCCATTCCGAGTGAAAACAAGATCAAGGATGAAGTCATGGGACTGTAACTGCAGTGGAGGGTGTCAAGACATTAAAAAGCTAGTATGTTGGATGACTACTCCATGTGGACAATAAGCAACCAGGATAATAAATAAGTAAATAAAATAGTGAAACAGAGAAAAATAACCCTGTGCTCAAATCTTTAATCATTGTAAGAGTGTGACATGAAGATCAGTAAATGGCAGAGATGAGGATGGGGAAAGAGTGTTGTTTGAAGAGGATATAAACTTCAGTAGGGAGAAGAGGAGCATAATATAGAGCCAGGGAATGTCAACTCCATTTCCTGGTCTTGAAATAGAAATCACCTTCACTTAAAGAAGCATGTGTTGTCAGAAGTCAGGTGTCCTTTATGGCAAAGAAATAAAAGAATTGTTAGGGAAAAATTAATGACATTCAAAAGTTTATTAACAATACAGGGTGCATAGTAGAGCTGACAAGGGGCAAGATTGTGGTGGCTTCTTGGCCACAGCCAGCTACTCTGAGGGAATGAGTAGTTGGACCTATGGGCCCAGGACCGTGGTCACAGAGGACATCAAGCTCAACTGGTGTAACATACTATACAAAAACATTGTTCTGCATCCTACTTTGGTGAGTAGCAACTGGGGTCTTTAAAGCTTGCAAGTGGCCATCTAGAAGCAATGATGGATCTCTCCTCATCCAAACCAAATGAGAATGAAGAAAACCAAAGACTCATGGAAACAATTAGTCCAAGTGACTGATACACCATGTGATCCTCAGCCTATACGACTCTGAGACCAGACGAACTAGATGGTGCCTGGCTACCACTGTCAAACACTTGGAAAAGGATCAGTGCAGGAGATCCTAGATAGAATGGCAGAAAAATGTGGAACAAAACTCAAAATCATTAAAAAAAAAAAAAAGACCAAGTTTACTGGTTTGATAGAGCAGTAAATTATGGCCCCTAGTTACCCTTCAGGTCTGGATCTGAATTCCTTTGGCTTCCAGCCAAACAATAGACAGGCATATGGGGTGAACATGTACATCAGGTAGATACACTCCTTGGAGTGATCACTCGTGGAAGAACAGAAGGGCAGTGTTTGCACAGGAAGGTAGCTTGCAGGGGAGAGAGTGCATGGGAGAGAATGACACAGGGAAAAGGTAACTATGGGGAGGTTGTGGGAAGAGAGGTATTTCATTGTAGGGAATTGCAGTCAATGTCATGAAACAAAATGTGTATGAAATGCTGTACAGAAAATGAATTTATTCTGTAAACTGTCACCCAAATCATCATAGAAATTGAAAAAAAAAAGTTTATTAACAATAGAATGGCATTTTTAATGGATAATAATGAGATAAGTAGAGAATCAGCAAAATAGGAAAAGTAAAGAAAATAAAAAGTAATTAGAGGGACTTGTAAGTGATAACTATTGATTATAGAGATGACAGGGACAAGACATTGAGAAGTACATGAGAAGGCAGGGAATTGAGAGAGAATATAAATGGGATTAGTATGCTAATTTTTGGCTACATTTGTCAGAGATGAAGAAAAAAACTGAGTGATAGAAAGGATGTTGCTGGAATTTAAAACACTAATTATGACAATAAAGATAATGTAAATCTTTTAAAAGACTGAATTTTGGCTGCATAGGTTTAGAAGAGGAGATCTGGTGGCATAGTGCCTAAGGCATTTGACTTCTAACCAGAAGGCTGGAGGTTCAAACCCACCAGCCACTCCTCAGAAGGAAGGTTGAGCAATCTACTTCTGTAGATATACCATCTTGGAAACCCAAGGAGGGGTCACTATGAGTTGGATTCAACTCCACGGCAGTGAGGTTTGTTTTTTTTTTTTTTTTTTTGGTATGTTTAGAGGAGAAGTACAATAGAGATGATCTGGAAGTGATACGTAACGTTAATGTTGTTGTTGTTGTTGTTAAGTGCCGTCGAGTCGGCCCCGACTCATAGCGACCCCTCCTTGGGTTTCCGAGGCAGTATCACTACGGAAGTAGGATTGCCCAACCTTCTTTCCGAGGAGTGGCTGGTGGGTTTGAACCGCCAGCCTTCTGGTTAGCAGTCAAGTGCCTTAGGCACTATGCTACCAAAGCTCCCAACGTTAATATAGTCTTTAAAGTTTTAGATTTCAGGTTTAAACATTTGGACTGAGAAAAAATATCTAGGTATTTTCTCTAACTTCATCTTGTAATTACTTCTCTTTCCAGATTGGAACTACATTGAGGGTCTAAGATGGTCATACATTTAGTTCCAGTTCACCTCCATTGTCCCAACTTGCTTGTTTATTTATGTATGATACATAATTCCCATGTCATAATATCAGAAAGATGTTTACTTGTGTTTTATTGACTATGCAAAAGCATTCGATTGTGTGGATCATAACAAATTATGGATAATATTGAGAAGAATGGGAATTCCAGAACACTTAATTGTACTCATGAGGAACATAGACCAGGAGGCTGTCGTTCAAACAGAACAAGGGGACACTACATGGTTTAAAACCAGGAAAGGAGTGCGTCAGGGTTGTATCCTTTCACCGTACTTATTCAATCTGTATGCTGAGCAAATAATCCAAGAAGCTGGACTATATGAAAAAGAATGTGACATCAGGATTGGAAGAAGTATTGTTAACAACCTGCAATAGACAAATGACACAACTTTGCTTGCTGAAAGTGAGGATGACTTGAAGCATGTACTGATGAAGATTGAAGACTGCAGTCTATGGTATGTATTACAACTCAATATAAAGAAAACAAAAATCCTCACAACTGGACCAATAAGCAGCATCACAATAAATGGAGGAAAGATTGAAGTTGTCAAAGACTTCATATCATTTGGTTCTACAGTCAACACCAATGGAAGCAGCAGTCAAGACATCAGATGATGTATTGCATTGGGCAGATCTGCTGCGAAAGACCTCTTTCAAGTGCTGAAGGGCAAAGATGTCTCCTTGAAGACTAAGGTGTGCCTAACCCAAGCCATGGTATTTTCAATCACCCCATGTGCATGTGAGAGGTGGATAATGAAGAAAGAAGACCAAAGAAGAGTTGATGCTTTTGAGTTGAAGAATACTGAAAGTACCATGGACTTCTGAAAGAACTAACAAATCTGTCCTGGGAGAAGTGCAGCCTGAATGCTCCTTGGAAGTGAGAATGGCCAGACTTTGTCTCACTATTTTGGTCATGTTGTCAGAAGGGACCATTCCCTGGAGAAGGAAACATGCTTGATAAAGTGGAGGGTCAATGAAAAAGGGGAAGACCCTCAACAAGATGGACTGACACAGTGGCTGCAACAATGGGCTCAGGTATAGCAAAGATCGTGAGGCTGGCACAGGACCAGGTAATGTTTCATTCTGTTGTACATAGAGTTGCTATGAGTCAGAGATGGCTGGATGGCACCTAACAACAACAACAATACATGCCATAAATTCACCACTTTAGTGTGTATAATTCAGTGTCTTTTAGTATATTCACAAGGTTGTACAGTATTATTGCACAATATTACAGTAAGGTTGTACAGGGTTGTTGTGCGTTGCCACTATCTAATTCCAAAATATTTTCCTCATTCCAAATAGAATCCTTGTACTCATTAGCAGCCACTCTGCATTTCTCTCTTACTTCCAGGCCCCAAAAACCATTAATCTCCTTTCTGTCTCTATGGATTTGTTATCTGCATATTTTATGTAAGTGGAATCATACAATATGTGGCCTTTTAGGTCTGGCTTCTTTCACTTACCATAATGTTTCAAGGTATGTCCATATTGTAGCATGTAACAGAATTTCATTTATTTTTACGATTGAATAAGACTATGGCCCCTAGCTGCCCTTCAGGTCTGGAACTGAACCCACTCCTGTGGCTTCCAGCCAAACAAAAGGCATATGAGATGAACATTAGGTAGATACACTCCTTGTAGAGAACAATCATGGGAGAATAGAAGGGCTGTGTATGCACAAGGAGACAGCTGCGGGGCAGGGGGTGGGGCAGGAGTGCGTGGGAGGGAAGGACACAGGGAAGAGGTAACTATGGGGAGGAAGTGGGAGGGGAGCTGTTGCATTGTGGGAAATTGCAGTCAATATCATGAGACAGTGTATGTGAGCTGCTGTATGGAAAGTGAATTTGCTCTGTAAACTTTCACCCAAATCACAATTAAAAAAAAAAAAGATTCTATTGTATGGATATACCACATTTTGTCCTTTTTTGGACACGTGGGTTATTTCTACTTGGGGCTATAATGCATAATGCTGCTATGAACATCTGAGTACAAGTTTTTGCATGACACATGTATTTCCAGTTCTCTTGGTTATATGCATAGGAGTGGAATTACTAGATCATATGGTAACTCTATATTTACCTTTTTGAGGAACTACCAAACTGTTTTCCAGAGCAGCTGTACCATTTTACATTGTCTCCAGCAGCGTATAAGAATTCCAGTTTTTCCGTTTCCTTACCTACACCTGTTATTTTCCTGTTATTTATTTATTTATTTTTTTTACAGCCATTCTGGAAGGAATGAAGAGTCACTGTGTGGGACAAATGGTTAGCCCACTTGACAGCACACTAAAAGGTTGAAAATTCAGGTTCACCCAGAGGCACATTAGAAGAAAAGCCTGGCAATCTATTTCCAAAAACTTGGCCATTAAAAACCCTATGGAACACAGTTTACTCTGACAAGCATGGGGTCACTGTGCTTTAGAGGCACCTCGACGGCAATTGATATTGCTTGGTTTGCTTAACTCAACTAAACTCACTGCCATCGAGTCAGTCCCAACTCACAGCAATCCCTCCTTGGGTTTCCAAAGCTATATCTCTATGGAAGTAGATCGCCTAGTCTTCCTTCTGAGAAGTGGTTCGTAGGTTAATGGGTATGAAGTAGTATCTCGTTGTGGTTTTCACATATGCCTAATGGCTAATAATATTGAGCATTTTTTCATGTGCTTGTTGGTCGTTTGTGTATCTTTTTTGGAGAAATGTCTATTCAACTCTTTGCCCATTTTTAAATTAGGTTATTAGTCTTTTTATTGTTGATTGATTATGAGTTCATTATATATTCAGGATACTTTTACCAGATACTTGATTTGTATTTTCTCCCATTTTGTGGGTTGTCTTTTCACTTCCTAGTGTTCTTTTTTCTTTTTCTAATTATGATTTGGGTGAAAATTTACAGAGCAAATTGGGTTTCCATTCAACAATCTATACACAATCTGTTTTGCAACATTTACTGCAATCACCACACTGTAATTGCATTCTCATCACTTCCTCCCTGCACCTACCCCTTCCCTTCATCCTTCCTTCCCATCTATTTCTGCTTTTGTAGCTCTATCCCTAGGCAAATGCTGCCCTCTTCATCTCACGTGCTTGAGTGTTCTAATGAGTATATAATACTCTCCTGATATTACTATTCACCATATAAACCTGTCTATCATTTGGCTGACAGTTGAGCCACAGGGATTAAACTTAGTTCCTAGCTTGAAAGGGTATCTAAGGGCCGTCATCTCATGGGTTCTACCGGTCTTCAGCAGACCAGTAATCCTAGTCTTTTTTTTTTTTTTTATGATTTTGAGTATTGTTCCCCATTGGGTTTACCAGGCTATAAATCTTTTTTTTTTTTTTTTTAATTGTGATTTGGGTGAAAGTTTACAGAGCAAATTCACTTTCCATACATCAGTTCACATACACTTTGTCTCATGACATTGACTACAATTTACTACAATGCAGCAGCTCCCTTCCCACTTCCTTCCTATAGTTACTACCTCTTTCCTGTGTCCTTCCCTCCATGCATTCCTGCCCCCTGAACTATGTCCCTGTGCATACACAGCCTTTCTATTCTCCCATGATTGTTCTCTCCAAGGAGTGTATCTTGCTAGTGTAAACATCCACCTCATATACCTGTCTTTTGTTTAGCTGGAAGCCACAGGTGTGGGTTCAATTCCAGACCTGAAGGGCCTCTAGGGGTCATAGTCTCAGTGGTTCCATCAGGTTCTATCAGACCAGCAAACCTGGTATCTTTTTCTTTTTTGTTCAAATGATTTTGAATTTTGTTCCACATTGTTCTCCCACTCTATCCAGGATCTCTTACATGGATCCCCCTCCGAGTGGTTGACAGTGGTACCCGGGCACCATCTAGTTCTTCTGGTCTCATAGTAGTATATGCTGAGGATTGCATGGTGTACCAGTCACTTGGACTGATTTTTTCCATGAATCATTGGTTTTCTTCATACTTCTTTGCTCTGGACAAGAAGAAACCTATCATTGCATCTAGATGGCTGCTTGCAAGGTTTTAAGTTGCTACTCGCCAAAGTAGGAGGTGGAACAATGTTTTGTATAGTATGTTAGGTCAATTGAGCTTGATGTCACTTGTGACTATGGTCCCAAGCCCACAGGTCCAACTCCTCGCTCCCTCTGGGAAACTGGCTGGCCCAAGAAGTGACTACAACCTTGTCCTTTGTCAGCTCTACTATACAGCTGGGAAATCTTATAGAAAATAGCAATACACTTCTAGAAACATTGTCTGCCAACCCTATACATGGTCTTTGGTACACTCTCTGCTTCACAGACATGCCTAATAGTTCAGCCTGTCCACCTATCTATCCACCCATATATCCATCCATTTGCCTTCACTGACAATGCAGTTCTGTATGTGCAAAAGGTTTCATCTTTGTTGTCTGTACCTTCCATGCACCTCTCTATATCTTCCTCTTCCTCAATGCCACCGTGTTGATTACTGACATTTGGGACATTGCCCTTCTCTTCAACCAAATCAATAATTGTCTCTACCTATCTAACAGTGTTCCCTCCCCTCCCCTCCCACCCCTGGTAACCAACAAAGAAAATTTCCTTCCATAGATAAACCTTTCCTTGGGTTTTTACAATAACGGACTAATACAATATTTGTTCTTCTGTGACTGACTTATTTCACTCAGCATAAGGTCCTCCAAGTTCGTCAATGTTATGTGGTGTTTTGCAGATTCTATATTAATTCTTTAGAGTTGCATAGTATTCCATTGTGTGTATGTACCATAGTTCTGTTACCCATTCTTCAGTTGATGGACACCTAAGTTGTTTCCATCTTTTGGCTATTGTACATAGTAATGGAATAGCTGGGTCAAATGGTATTTCTAATTCCAACTTTTTAAGGAATCGCTACCCATCCACAGTGGTTGTACCATTTTACAGTCCACTAGCAGCGTATGAGAGTCCCAATCTCTCCATATCCTTGCCAGCATTTGTATTTTCTGTTTTGTGGAACTTTGCTACTAGTGCTGGGGCAAGATGGTATCTCGTTGTTTTGATTTTCATGTCTCTAATGGCTAATGATCATGAGCATTTCTTCATATGTTTTTTAGCTGCCTGAATATCCTCCTTGGTGAAGTGTCTACTCATGTCTTCTGCCCATTTTTTAATTGGATTGTTTGTCTTT
>NW_006921638.1:834948-836994 GCF_000298275.1 Orycteropus afer afer | reverse complement strand
GTCATAATGAATGATTTTCTTGATATGTTTTTGGAGTCTATTGGCTAGGATTTTGTTGAAGATTTTTGCGTCCATATTCATGAGGGATATTGGTCTGTAGTTTTCTTTTTGAGTGATGTCTTTGCCAGGTTTTGTTATCAAGGTTATGCTTGCCTCATAAAATTAATTAGGAAGGATTCCATCATTTTCTATGTTCTAGAATAGTTTGAGTAGGATTGGTGTCAGTTCTTCTCGAATGTTTGGTAGAATTGTCCGGTGAAACTGTCTGGGCCAGGACTTTTTTTTGTTAGTAGTTTTTTAATGACCTGTTCAATTTCTTCTTTTGTAATGGATCCATTCAACTTTTCCATGTCATTCTGTGTTAGTTAAGGAAAGGAATATGTTTTTAGAAATCTGTCCATTTATTCCAGATTTTCAAATTTGTTGGAGTACAGTTCTTCATAGTATTATTATCCTTTTTATTTTAGTTGGTTCTGTTGTGATGTCACCCATTTTGTTTCTTATTCATGTTATTTGTATTCTCTTCCTCTTTTATTTTGTTAACTTTGCCAGTGGATTGTCAATTTTATTAATCTTTTCAAAAAACCAACTTCTCATCTTATTGATTTTTTCTATTGTCTATTTTCTATTTCATTGATTTCTATTCAAATCTTGATTATTTCCTCTCTTTTGGTGACTGTAGGCTTTTCTTGCTGTTCTTTTTCTAATTGTTACAGATGTTGGTTTCAAGTGTTGATTTTGGGTCTTTCTTCTTTTTTGATGTGTGCATTTATTGCTATAAATTGGCCTCTGATCACTGCTTTTTCTTTGTCCCAAAGATTTTGGTATGTTGTGTTTTCATTCTTATTTGAATCAAGGAATTTTTGAGGTTCGATTTTTATTTTTTCTCTTACCCAGTCTTTCTTAAGGAGGATATTGTCCAGTTTCCATGTCTTTGTTCTTTTTCTGTTCATCTTTGTATTTTGATTTCCAGTCTGGGTAGCATTGTGATCTGAGAAGATACTTTGCAGTATTTCAGTGTTTTTTAATTTAGTAAGGCTTGCCTTATGGCCTACCAAATGGTCTATCATGGAAAATGTTTCAAGTGCACTGGAAAAGAATGTATATTGTGCTGTTGTTGGGTGAAGTGCTCTGTAGAATGTCTATAAGGTAAAGTTGGTGGATTGTATGGTTTAGCTCTTCTGTGTCTTTGTTGCGTTTCTTTCCAGTTGTTCTACCTTTCGTTGAAAGATAGTGTATTGAAAGTGATATATTAAAGTCTCCCCCTATGACTGTGGAGTCATCTGTTTGCCTTTTCAACTCTTTAAAAGTCTGATTTATGTATTTTTGGGCTTTTTCATTGGGTTCATACATATTTATTATGGTTATATCTTCTTGTTCAATTGATCCTTTGATCATTATATAATGCCCTTCCTTGTCTCATATGGTGGTTTTTGTTTTAAAGTTGATTTGATCAGAAATTAATATTGCCACTCCTGCTCTCTTACAGTTGCCATTTGCTTGATATAATTTTTCTCAGCCTTGGATTTTTAGTCTATTTTTGTCTTTGCCTCTAAGGTGTGTCTCTTGTATACAGCATATTAATGGGTGTTGTTTTCTTATCCAGTCTGCAACTCTCCGTCTCTTGAGTGGTGCATTTAATCCATTAGCATTCAGTGTAATTATTGACAAGTAGGAATTGCTTGCTGTCATTTTGTTATGTGTTTTTTCATGGTGTCCCTTTGTTCCATATTATTTTCTGTGCTGAGCTCATTATGTTTACATATCGTGTTATTTCCTTTGATGCTATTGTTTTAGCATTTGCTAAATATTTGTGCTTGTCTTCTTTTTTATTGTGGTGTGAAGGTTTATCATTTTTGTTTGAGGTTACCCTGTGCTTTATAATTTTCTCCCGAAGTTTAGAACAGTCTATTCTATCTTGCAACTCTCTTGACTTTCTCACCATTTCAAAGTTCTGTAACTACACAGTATTTTCCCTCTTTTTGGTTTGTAGTTGTCCTCATTTGCCAATTGATGTCTCTGGTTCCCTGTTTACAATCTTGTAAG
>NW_006921638.1:821726-834373 GCF_000298275.1 Orycteropus afer afer | reverse complement strand
TTTTTTTTTTTTTTTTTTTCTGAGTGATCCCTTTCCAAGGAAGTATTCAGGTATTTGTCTTCAATCTTATTAGTTTTTTCTCCCATTGCATCGATTCTACTCCTTTGCTCTTTCAATGTGTTATCTATTTCTGATAATTTAGTATTAATCTTCTGGATTTCTATCTGTAGATTTTGAATAATTTCTAATTTTTCATTTATTTTGTCATTTTGTTCTTGTATTTTGTTCTGAAATTCTTCTGGGGTTTTGTGTGTTTCCCTGTATTTTGTCAGTGTTTTCCTTGATCTGTATCTCAACTCTTTGAAGATACCTGAATATAATTCTTTTGAAATCCTTATCAGGGAGTTCCAATGCTGCTTCTTTCTCAGGGATGTGTTCTGGGTCTGTATCTTGCTCACTTGTTTCTACACTTTATCCTGCTTCTTTGTGTGGACTGTGATAGTCTGTTGTCTTTGAGACATTGTGATGTTGTTGTATTTAAATCTCTGTTAACTATTTGTGAAGAGCAGCCAAGAGTGATTCAGACTCTTCTTGATGGTTGTTCATCATTGGCCTGTTGGTGGAGAAGGAGATGGTGACTCTCACTCAGTAAGTGAAGCTGCAGGAGGTATGGGTGTAGTTGTGTCATATGCACACTGTTGCTGTCTCCCACTCATTTAGACAAAAATAACAATTGAATAACCATCAAAAAGTAAAAGCAAGTGGACAAAAAACACACCATGTAATCACACAGGAATAATAACCAAAAAAAGAGTAAAGGAAAAAAGAAACACATTCAATATCTGGAGAGAGGGCAATAAGAGTAAAAAGAGTAGGAGAATAGTGAAGAAAAAAATGGGAAAAACGCTAAAAGAAAAACAAGGAACAGGGTTAACCATGAGAAAGAAAAAAATTGGAACCTGGAACAGGAAAGAGAGAAAAACTGAAAACTAGAACTTTGGAAGGGAAGAAGAAAGAATAATAAAAAGGACAGTAATAATAATAATAACGATAATAATATTTTAAGACAGAGAAAAACAAACAAACTGGGGAAAGAAAAATCTGGACAGGGTGGGGAAGGACACCCAGGCTCCGTCAGAGCACACAGCCTGGGATGGAATTCCTGCTGGCCCAGAAGGTGGGTGACAGTGAGGGATGGCTGCACCTCCATTCACCAAGTGAGTGTGGGCTATAAGAGTAACAAGGCGAATATCACACCTTTCCAGTTACTGGTGTCTGGAATGTCCTCACAGTTCCTGGCAAGTCTAACCTATTCTTAAGTCCCTGAAATCTGGGAGAATGCTGTCACTTTAAATATCCAAAATGGTCAAACCACTTATAAACATTCAAAATGGCCATGCCCTCTGTTCAGGCAGAAGTCCACAGCTCAGCCTGCCTTTGTCTTCGCTGTTTCCCCTTTTATTTACCAGCCACCAATGCAGTCTTCTGTGCAGTCCCTGGCTATTAGGGCCAATTTTTAGGTTAATTCTTAGGTCCTAACACCACTCGGCAATATCTAAGCTGTCTGTGCCCTCAGGATCACTGCCAGAATGGAGCTCCGTATGTCTCCTTTTTGTGTTTTCATGCAAATTCTTCTACCAGTTGGAGTTCAGTCCACTTCTGTATTCTCCCTTTAAATGCTCAGGGCTCCAGTATTATCTTCTGTATCTGTGTTAATTGGTTCCCCTTTTCTTTGTTGAAGAGCGTCTGTGTAGTTTTTCTGCCTATTCCACCATCCTACCAGAACTCCAGGCTGTAAATCTTTATGGCAGTAGATTGCTTCATCTTCCTTCTGCAGAGCATCTGGTGGGTTTGAACCATCAACTTTCTGGTTAGCAGCCAAATGCCTTATCAATAGTACCACCAGAGCTCCTTCAAAAGTATCCTACTGGACAATAAATTATATGGATACTGTACTAATAATTCTGTAATTCTGGCTAAGAATGTAGGAAATAGGCAATTTGAAGCCCCTGAACAGATGAATGAATGAATGCTTATCTCAGTGTGGTCAGTGCCATCATTTGCCTTCTCCCTAAAGGGAATCTGCCAGCAATTGTAATTGCCATTTTATATATACTTATTCAACAGGTTTATGTTGAGTAACCACTATGTGTCAGGTATGTTTCCAAAAGAGGGAAATATTGCACCAGGAATTTGCAAACTGAAAACTTTTAAAAATATGTTCCCTTGGAGGAACTCAGAAAAGGATAGATAACAAGAATGGTTGCACAACTCAAAGGATGTTATCGGTGTCACTGAATTGTACATGTAGAAATTGTTGAAGTGGTGTATGTGCTGCTATGTATATTTACAACAATGACAAAAATAAAATATAAAAAAATTAATGACAGATTACGGTGATGGAAAGTTTGGCAATGGATTTTGGTGATAGTTGCACAACATGATTAATTCAATTGATGTCAGTAAATTATACATGTGTTAAATTATACAAGTGTTAAATTGGCAAATGTGTGTTATATATGTACTTATAATAGAAAACAATAAAAGAAAAAAGTTTTCCTTTCGTGTGTGTGTGTGTGTGTGTGTAAAAACAGTATAACAAAACTATTGAAAAGAAAAAAGAAACCTTAATCCCCTTGTTTAAATATAATTATTTCTTTTTTATTTATTCCTTTCATAGGAGCTCTGGTAGCATAGTGCCTAAGGCACTTTACTGCTAACCAGAAGGCTGGCGGTTCAAACCCACCAGCCACTCCTCGGAAGGAAGGTTGGGCATTCCTACTTCCGTAGTGATACTGCCTCGAAAACCCAAGGAGGGGTCGCTGTGAGTCGGGGCCGACTCGATGGCAAATAACAACAACAACACAATCTTTTTTCATAACCTTACACATATTTTAACATAGCATAAAGGAATTTGTATTTTGCTTTTTACAAATTTAACACTGTGTCATAAATATTTAATTAAACATTTTTCTTGAGGTTGGTCTCAGAGAGTACAAGAGAACATAAGCAGACAAAAGGATAAAATGTGAAAGTCAATAAAATACTATTAAGATAGCAAACATGGTCTATAAATGGATTTGTGCTCTGGTTTGTGAATGCCTGTCCTTTGGAAAATTGAGTTTAAGAGTATGTAATTCTATTCCATATTATTAACATTTTTCTTTTCCTGATTTATGACTCAGGCTCCACTCATTACCTTAACCATATCATATGGTTAATTTCATTTCTAGCTGTTGTTCAGACTGGTCAGTTAATATTTGCATCTAGATAAACTTTGTAAGTTTATAGCTAAACAAGGTTTGACATATAAACTAATATTTATTAGAATTTGCTTCAAGAATAATGTGTCCCAAAGAAGTTAATAGTAGATCTATATTCATAAACACAGTAACTGGTCATTTTCATAGGTATTTTTTATAATACTGTATATAGCTTTTTACTAAATATGATAACTTACCAAAAATACTGTATCAGTGCTGTAGCATTTTACCATTTTAATGGATAAATTCAGTTTCTTGAACTAATCAAGTAATCTTAATTCATGAATACTATTTTGGTTTTGATATTATCTGTGTGTTTATTATTCCAATATATTTTATTTGTAAGTGGATAATCATGCATCATCAATTTTCACATTCAAAATATATCTCCAACTGGTGAATAAGGTTTCCATGTTGTAGTTGTTGTTGTTATTTGCCATCAAGTCGGCCCCGACTCACAGTGACCCCTCCTTGGGTTTCCGAGGCAGTATCACTACGGAAGTAGGATTGCCCAACCTTCCTTCCGAGGAGGAGGTTTCGATGGGATGTCTTATTTGCTACATGTAAAGGATGAAATATTCTAAATGGGAGAACTAAATTATCCTCTTATTAACTACCTACAGATAAATAGTTGACTTGCCAAAAAGCTTGTAACTGAAGTTGAGGGACCTATCCCATTCTTGGCTCTTGGCTCTTACTGAGAACTGAGCTGCTAATGTCCTTGGATTTTGCTCCTTCACTTTGATAGATTAATTTAGTGATTAATTTGGCTTATGATGGTGTTTCCTGTGGTTCCCATCAGGGAATTTCTGGAAGGGAAAAATCGATGAGCAAACCAAGGACTCTCTTCTAATTCCTCTAAGCCCTACTTTCATTGATTCCCCACTGACACTCTCCTCCCCTTTCCTTCCCAGAGTCTCTCTGGAACCTGTCATCCACAGCCACTGCACATTTGTTGCTGCCTGATCTTCCCCCTTTATACTGAAACCTTCAGCCCTGAAGCTCACTCCTTCAGGGTCACATGCTCCCTGTCTTCCAAGGTGAAAACTGTCAAAGGGAATAAACCAGAGGATATTCCAGGGCCTACTCTCCTACCCTAGGTTTTAGCATCTTCACATTGACCTCCTGAAGTCTCCTTGCATTTCTTATGAAATTATTCTAAAATTTTAAAGCCTGATTCAATTTTTTTTTTTTTTTTGGCAGATTATAACAGGAAAAAAAAATCATTTTAGGACCCTCTTCACCCCTTACCGGTTATACTTATGTACATATAGGAGATAGTACTTTTCCCTAACATGTTAATGATCATAGTAACTTTCCTCTCCTTTTGTGCCCACATAATTGAGTGCTAGCAACATTATACTCAAGAACTATATTATATAGCCAAGGGTAATAAAATAACTATGAATAAAAATTGATATGCCATATGCCTATAACTTTGCCTAGACATGTAACAGTTGGAAGGGAAAAAAATAAATGAAAATAATTGTCATATGGGGGCATAGGATTAGGTTTTTGTTTCCTTGAGTTTTAAAAAATTGTGTTCTCAAATTGATGTAATAATATTTTTAAATAAATATATGACTACATATCTGTGATAGTTAACATTGTATGTCAACTTGGCTGGACCATGATTCTGAGTGGTTTAAGCAGCTGTGCTGTGGTTGTTCCCATGATGAGATCTGATATAAGGTAGTTACCACCATGGTGGGATATGCTATGAGCAACCAATCAGTTGAAAGGGAGTTTCCTCAGGGGTATGGCCCACTTCCAATATATATATATGGACATCCTTGGAGAATTCTTGAACTTTGTGTTGGATCTTGATCCTGCATATAGCTTATCATTATCTGGTTTTTGGAGCTGAACTAGTGGCCTGCCATATTGCCTGCTGATTGTGGAACTGTTGCCTTTTCAGCCAGTAAGCCAACAACCTACCATTTTACCTGCCGATCTTGGATTCATCACCCACCGAAGTTAAAAGACTGCTATACTGCCTGCTGATCTCAGGTCTGTCAGCCCTGCAGCTGTGTGAGTCAGGAAAATCCTCCAGCTTGATGTTTGACCCATGAACTTGGGACTGGCTAACCTCTACAACTGTGTGAGCCATTTTCCTGAGATAAAATTTTCTCTCTCTTTCTCTCTCTCTCTATAAGCTTTATTGGTTTTGCTTCTCTAGAGAACTAAGACATTTGGTACCAGGAATGGTTCTAGTGAAACAAAATCATAAGGATGAATTTATTAAATTGGTTCTCAAGTTTGATTAGTCATAAAGACACCAATGACTATGCCTCCATTAATAAAAATGGCACTGCTAATCCATGGCATAAGGTGGCAATATTAATACACAACACAGCACCACCAATGGCTCAAGTATTGCTGAGAAATTAGGCTCTGGGTGATCAGAATGAGGAGTATAAGGAAGCTTGTTGGTTGCTGCTACTTATGCAACGATTGTAGGGATGGTGCAGGACCAGGCATTGTTTCATTCTGTTTTACATAGGATCTCTATGAGAGATGACTCAACAGCACCTAACAACAACAACATTTACACTAGACAAAGTGGTAAAATACCAAGATGAACTCAGAGCTGCTGAGTTACAGCTCAAGTGCTGCATAAAAGACCTCAATATTTCCAATTGTACCCTGAAAGAAAGCCTTATTTCTTGTAGTAACAGAGCTGATATTGCTGAAAGACAAACACAGTCTTATCATGAGGTGGCTAAATTGCAACACCAGTTGAATTGCCAGTCCTGAATGGTGTCTGAAGTTAAAGTGAGAGCACTGATTGGGAAGAAATAGGATCCTAAAAGCTGGGATGGGTGCAAAAAATGGATGGATCTTAGAGAATGACAGTGCATTATTATATACCTATTCAGGTAGTGACTCTGATTGACAGCTGTGGTTTCACTGTTTCATTATTCCAGATGTGGTATCATTGTTTCTGCAAATTAATACATCTCCTGGTACCTGGTATGCAGCTATTAATCTGGCCAATGTCTTTTTCTCAATACAGATTTTGAAGGATCATCAGAAGCAGTTTGCCTACAGCTTGCAAGGCCAACATTGCACTTTCACCATGTTACTTCATGGTTACATCAATTCTTCAACACTATGTCATAATTTAGTCTGCAGGGAACTTGATCATCCTTCCCTTATACAAGATATCACACTGCTCCTTACATTAATGACATTATGCTGATTGGACCTAGAAAGGAAGAAGTATCAATAACTGTAGCCTTATTGGTGAGACATCTGGGTTCTAGAGGGTGGGAAATTAATGTGACAAAAATTCAGGCACCTTCCACCTTGGTGAAATTTTTAGGGGTCCAGTGGTGTTAGGCATATTGAGATATTCCTATTAAAGTGAAGAAAAAGTTATTACATCTGGCCCGACCCACAACTAAAAAAGGAGGCACAACATCTAGTGGGCCTCGGTGGATTTTGGAGGCAACATATTCTTCATGTGAGTGTACTACTACAGACTATTTATCAAGTGACTCAGAAAGCTGCTAGGCTTGAGTGGAGCCCAGAACAACAGAAGGCTCTGCAACAGGTTCAGGCTGCCATGCAAGCCACTCTGCCACTTGGGCCATATGACCCAGCTGATCCAGTGGTGCTTAAAATGTCAGTGGCACATAGAGATGGTGTTTAGAGCCTCTGGCAGGCCTCTTTTGGTGAATTGCAGTGCAGACCCTTAGAATTTTGGAGCAAAGCCCTGCCATCCTTTGCAGATAACTACTCTCGTTTTGAGAAACAACTGGAAGTTAAGAATGCCACTTAGCCATTTTGGATTCCTCATGCCCCTAGATCAAGAGGCAAAGAAAGGAGTTACTGTATTGTTTGGTGTGATTGATTCTGATTACCAAGGGGAAACTGGATAGATACTACATAATGGAGATAAAGAAGACTATATCTGGAAAACAGGAAATTCTTTAGGACATCTCTTAGAACTACTATGCCCTTTGATTAAAGTCAATGGAAAACTACAACAACCCATTTCTGACTGCTAATAGGCCAGACTCTTCAAGAATGAAGGTTTGGAAGGACAAATATTGTATTAGTCCATTATTGTAAAAAGTCAAGTAAAGGTTTATATATGGAAGGGAATTTTCTTTGTTGGTTACCAGGGGTGGGACGGGAGAGGAGAGAACACTGTTAGATAGTTAGAGACAAGTATTGATTTGGGTGAAAAGAAGGGCAATGTACCAAATGTGAGTGATCAACATGGTGGCATTGAGGAAGAGGAAGACATAGAGAGGTGTATGGGAGGTACAGACAACAAAGATGAACTCTTTTTTTTTAAAAATTATTTTTATTGTGCTTTAGTGCAAGTTTACAGAGCAGTTTGTTTTACATTCAACATTACGTGTACATTTAGTTTCACTCCCCATTTACCATCCCCAACCCTAACTCAGTCTCTTCCCCTCTCTGCCCAGTAAACCACCCCACAAGACGTACCCCTCATAGTTACACACTCCTGTATGTCCTGTATTTCCTCCCCACGAATGTTGCCCCTCTGGTGCCCCATGGTTGCTCCAAGGGATGCATTTCCATAGAGTATGTGGGTGCGTCACCCTGGGTTGAGTGGTCTGCTTTTACCTCTTCTTTATTATAGGGCTGAGAGCCAGTCCATGGGAGTAAGTTTTATTCCAGGCCCAGAATGTTTCGCAGGGCCATGGTATTGGGGTTCTCTCCAGACTCTATCCGACCAGTAATTCTGGTCATTACTGAGTTTTTAGATTTGTTCCACATTTTTCCTTCCACTCTGTGCAAGAAAGATGAACTCTTTTGCACATATAGTACTGCATTGTCAGTGAAGGGAAACATTGCTATACAGGTGGATAGATGGGTAGACAGGCTGAAGTATTAGGTATGTCTATGCAGGGGGGAGTGTGTCCAAGACCAGGTATAGGCTTGGCAGATAATGTTTCTCAAAGTGTATTGGTATGTTCTGTAAGAATTTCCCGGTATATAGTAGAGCTGACAAGGGACAAGGTTGTAGTCAATTCTTGGCCACAGCCAACTACCCAAAGGGAGCGAGGAGTTGGACCTGTGGGCTCGGGACCATAGTTGCAGGGGACATCAAGCTCAATTGGCATAACATACTATACAAAACATTGTTCCACATCCTACTTTGACGAGTAGTGAGTGGAATCTTAAAAGCTTGCAAGTTGTGTTCTAGATGCAATGATGAGTCTCTCCTTGTCCAGAGCAAAGAAGAATGAAGAAAACCAAAGGTTCATGGAAATAGTTAGTCCAAGCGACTGGCACACCATGCAGTCCTCAGCCTATATGACTATGAGACCAGAAGAACTAGATGGTACCCAGCTACCCAGTGTCAACCACTTGGAGAGGCATCAATGTAGAAGATCCTAGATAGAGTAGGAGAACAATGTAGAACAAAACTCAAAATCATTTGGAAAAAAAAGGAGGCGGGGGGGACTAGGTCTGATAGAGCCTGATGGAGCCACTGAAACTATGGCTCCTAGCTGCCTTTCAGATCTGGAATTGAACCCACACCTGTGGCTTTCAGCCAAACAAAAGACAGGCATATGAGCTAAACATATACATTAGGCAGATAGACTCCTTGGACAGAACAATCATGGGAGAATAGAAGGGCTGTGCATACACACAGAGATAGCTCAGGGGGCAGGAATGCATGGAGGGAAAGACACAGGGAAGAGGTAACTATGGGGAGGAAGTGGGAGGAGAGCTGTTGCATTGTGGTAAATTGTAGTTAATGTCATGAGACAGAGTATATGTGAGCTGCTGCATGGAAAGTGAATTTGCTCTATATACTTTCACCCAAATCACAATAAAAAAAAATTAAGAAAAGAATGACGGTTTGGGTAACCCCATCAAGCAAAGATCCATGACAGCTGAGGTACTTGTTGAGGGCAAAGAGAATATGGAATGGGTGATGGAAGAAGGTAGTTCTAAATACCAGCTAGGACCATGTGACCAGTTGCAGAAACAAGGACTGTGATTGTTACATTATTTCTTCATTGTATGTGTGCATCAAATATGTTTGTTTTCTTCAGTTATAAAATATAAGATGTAAATAGGGGCTAATGTGTTTTCAGTCTTATGTGTATTAGTTGTATTATGTTAGACACAAGTATGACTTTATGATTGTCTTTATTTAGAGTTTATATGTGGTTTAAGGTGATGTGTACAAATGCCAAGTTGACAAGGGGTGGATTGTAATAGTTAAGGTTGTATGTCAACTTGGCTGGACCATGATTCTAAGTGAATTAAGTAGCTGTGGTGTGGTCAACCCCATGATGAGATCTGATATAATGTAGTCACCTGAGTGGTGGGATATGGTGTCAGCAGCCAATATGCTGAAAAAGAGTTTCCTCAGGGGTATGGCCTGCTTCCAATATATATATGGACATCCTGGGAAAATTCTCAGATTTTCTGCTGGATCTGGTTCCTGCATCCAGCTTATCATCACCTGGTCTTTGGCGCTGAACCAATGGCCTGACAGTATTGCCTGCTGATCTTGGAATTGTTGCCTTTGTAGCCAGTGGGCCATTTTACCTGCTGATCTTGGATTTGTCATCTGCCGAAGTCAGCAGCTTGCTATACTGCCTGCGTGTCTTGGGTTTGTCAGCCCCTGTAGCTGTGTGAATCAGAAAAAGCTACCAGCTTGACATTTGACCCATGAACTTGGGACTTGCCACCCTCTACAACTCTGAGCCATTTCCCTGAGATAAATTTCTCTCTCTCTGTGTACATATAAGCTTTACTGGTTTTGCTTCTCTAGAGAACCAAGATGATGTCTATAAAAGAAAGACTTTTAGAAGTGTTAATTTAATATATTTTATCATTTTTTTCTATAAAAGGATATTTTAATTTCTTTCCTATAAAGACTATATACATAATTTGAAAATGAGACTGAATCAAACAATGGCCAAAGATATATCCACTGCATACTTTATCTTTGTCTGGTCACTCAGAAATACAATGTCATCTAGTCTACTTTCTCTTACACATAAATGGGAGATATTTTTTCCACATACTGGTATGACTGATGTCTTCTGACTGATGTCACCAATTTAGTACACTTTATTTTCCCAGTTGACACATCTCATTAGAGAAAATATGGCGACTGGGTTTTTCCCTTCCACCTGTCTCATGACAGGGTCTTGACCCACTCAGCCAAGAACTGCACATGATTCAGTGATCTTTAGAAAAATACCCTGCTAGCTATTTTGGACTCATGTCTCACACACTGATGAAGCACCTGTAATACATGTCTTCAAAACAGGACTTCTATTTTCTTTTCTTACCATCTAATTTTAGCCTTTTCCTGATGCCATGGCCCCTTCAGCATGAGAAGGCTATTTTATGGAGTTTTGAGTGTTTGTGACACTATGATAATATGGAATATATATCAGACAAATATTCAGAAGGCTAGGTTTTAAAATCTTACTAATGGAATCTCGTCCCAAACATGAGCAAATCACTTAGCTATTTTAGGATTTGGTTTCTATTTCTTCAAAATAATAACAGTGTTGTTTACTTTGGAGGGATTTTGTAAGAGAAACAATAGAATAAGTGAAGTTTAAAGTAGGAAATTTTCCCTTACTTAGAGACTCTCTCGTATAACATGCTCATCTTCCAGATGAGGATATTGAGGCCCAAAGAAGTTAAGTAGTTCTTCATAAAATATATGACAGCAACTTTGGGACAAAAACAAGGCACTGTCTTTGTTAATTTAATCAGAAAATCACAATTTAGAAGGTGACTTAGGTGCTATTTAATCAGGTATGGACATAATTATAGTCATTTCTTGTGTAAGGTGTCATCAAATACATAGTTGTGGATCTACCTTTGTTTAGTATTCCTGGTTAGAAGCGTCAGCCCTCACTTTAACTACATCCTTCCAGCTGAAATGGTCTACTATTATTACTTAGCATTATCCAAGATCTATGCAGCTATGTTGTAAGCTCTTCTTGACTAAATATTTATAATGGTAGTTTATCTAGTGAGGGAAATTTTAACCATGGCTAAAGATTCTTACTGGAAATTTAATACTAAGACCTGTCACAGATTACAAGCTCAACAGAGCATTGATAAATAATGCCTGATAAACTGAAAAGTAGAAAGCTATATTAGAAAGAAAAGGAGCTCTGGTGGCACAGCGTTAAAGCATTTGGCTGCTGTGGTGGTTATGTTTGTGTGTCACCTTGGCTGGGCCTGGTTGAGTGGCTGGGCAGCTGGTGGTAGTTATTCTCCATGATGAGACTGGCAATCAGCTCCGTGGTGGGCCCTACCGTAAGCAGCTGAGTAGCTGCTTTACGGATGTGGTCTGCTTCCCGTATATAAGAAACACCTTTGGGAATGGTCTCTAGCATATGGCATGCTTGAACCCTGCATGTAGCTGTGTTGTTGTTCAGCAGCCTGTCATGCTCTGCCAACCTTGGGACTTCCAATGGACTTGAATTAATGGCCTGCCGTGTGGTTTGGTAACATCGGGACTGTGCCATTTTATTTGTCAACCTTGGGCTTGTTAGCCTCAGCAGCCAGTAGCTGTCTGAGTGAAGAGATGCCTCTAGCTTCAGTGGGCAGGGAGCAAGAAGCAGAGCTGAAGCCCAAGGTCGAAGGGCTTTTACCCAGCCCCTAGAGCCTGGCACTTTGAACTTGGTCTTCTAGCCTCCAGAACTGTAAGAGAATAAATTCCTGTTTGTTCAAGCCATCCCATTTGTGGTAGATATTCTTGTCAGAGCTGAAATAGGTAACCAGAACAGCTGCTAACCAAAAAGTTTCATGACTAGAACCCATCAGCCACTCCACAGAAGAAAGATGAGGCAGTTTGCTTCCACAAAGATTTACAGCCTTGGAAAGCCTATAGGACAGTTCATTCTGTCCTTTTGGGTCGCTGTAAGTCAGAATTGACTCGATAGTAGTGGATGGGGTGGGGGTCACAAAGGGCCAGCAAATCTTTTGTCAGAGTGGGGTATCTGTCATTTCAGTCTTCAGACCACAAAGTCAAAAGAGCTGAAGCTGTGCCCAACCTCTGAGATTTGTAACATGAACTTGCCACATGCATATCCTAACCTCTTCATGGGTTCCATTATCACTGAGCAACCTGACGTGACTGGAGTGGAACACCAATTAAAAAACTTCCGGAGCTGCATTTCCCAAACTCTGTTTTCAGGAAAATTAGTTCTAGAGTATGCATTCCATGAAAAAAAATAAAATAAAAACATTATATCCCATTGTCAAGTAAGTTTGGGGACATTGCAGTAAATGCAGCCTGCTAATATATATAATGATTTTTTTAACTGGCTATAGTATATGAATGTATAGTGTTTCTCAAACTTATTTAAGAATATATTTTTGGAGAGGCGGGGCAAGATGGCGGACTAGGCAGAAGGATTGCACAGACCCTCTTCAACAAAGAAAAGGGAAACCAATTAACACAGACACAGA
>NW_006921638.1:810672-813485 GCF_000298275.1 Orycteropus afer afer | reverse complement strand
TCAAAAATCAATTAAAAAAAAAAAGAATATATTTTTGAAGGGACATATTAACATCTTGAAGGGTACAATCAAGGGGAGGAACCAAAAGTTCCATGCGTATACTAATGTTCCACTGTTCAGGATTAGACATAATCTTAAAGGTAATCCATCATTTTCAGTTTCCCAATACTTGCTGGTTGAAACATAGAATCATTGTAGCAGATGAGGTTGAACAGTAAATTAATGCAAGATATCACTTAGCAAGACAAATGAGTAATTGCTTGCTTCCTAATTTTTATACACACCAACCTTTCTAATTCTGAGAATGCTTCATTTATTAGTGGGAAGAAATATTTCTTTATAGAAAGCCAAGAAAATTCAGTATAATGATTTCCAGTGATAAGCACACAATAAATAAAACCCACTGCCATCAAGTTGATTCCAACTCATAGCAACCTCCATTGGGTTTCCAAGGCAGTCAGTCTTTACAGAAGTAGATTGCCCCACCTACCTTCCATGGAGCAGCTGGTGGGTTTAAACTGCCAACCTTCTGATTAGCAGTCAAATGCCTTAGGCACTATGCCACCAGAACTCCTTATACAATAAATAGAATCTATATAAAATTCTTCATCCCATCAACCAATATCTGATAGGTGACTCTGTGCCAGATAGTGACAGCAACTAAGCTGACAAGCTAAGGTAAGTTGAGAGTGGGAGGCTAAGGTAAGTGCCTGATAATGCTATCTATGATTTGCAGAAGGTAATGCTCAAACATAGGGTAATGGCCTCAAGCATAGCAGTAATTGTGAGTGTAGTGCAGGACCAGGTAGTGTTCCATTCCATTGTACATATGTTTGCTATGAGCAGAAACCAACTCACCAGTAACTAACAACAACAAAATATGCTAGTTATTTATATTGTACCTCTTCATAACATCCCAGGAAGGGAGATATTATTATAATTTTACAAGTGAGGAAACAGCTTCAGAGATATGAAGTGGTTTCCCCTAGGTCATGCCTACTAATCAGTAGAATTAGGATTTGAACATAAGTTACCTCATTCCATAGGCTATGTTCTTTCCATTAATTATATTACAGCTTCCTTTTTACTATGACTCAAAATCTCATTTTGAGACTGAACAAAGGATATTCAGGTATAACAGGAGTTGAGAGGTGGCACATATTTCCATTTGATTAAGAAAATTAAACTGGTTGCTTTATCAGAGTTGCATCCTTGTTGTTTTCCCTCTTTATTGTATTTTTTCATAGTGTTAACTGTCAGCTCCTTGTGGAAAAGTTCTGACTCTAGATCTCTAGCTCGGACCCCTCTTATAAGCTGTAGTTCCATATTTCTCTTTGGATGCCTTATTGTCACCTCAAATGTGACATGTTTAAAATTAAGCTCATTATTTTTTCCCTCCAAACTGACTCCTCCTCCTAAAGTCATTCTCTTAGTCACTTAGGCTCAAAAATTTGGAGTCATCTTTGAATCCTCTATAAAACTAGTTGTTGGATTCAATATATAATATCCCTTTGTGGTAAAACCAAAAACCAAACTCACCACCATTGAGCCGATTCCAACTTGTAGTGACCAATTTTGGTTTTCTGAGATGGTAAATCTTTACAGAAGCAGATTGCCCAGTCATTCTTTTTGTGGAATTAAGATTACATGTCAACTTGGCTAGGCCTGGTTGAATGGCTGGGCAGCTGGTGGTAGTTATTCCCCATGATGAGACTGGCAATCAACTCCATGGTGGAATCTGCTGCAAGCAGCTGAGTAGCTGCTTTAGGGATGTGGTCTGCTTCCTGTATATGAGAAGAAGTTTTGGGAATGGTCTATAACTTTTTGGCATGCTTGGACCCGACATGTAGCCAAGTTTTCATTCAGCAGCCTGCCATGCTCTGCTACTCTTCAGACTTTTAATGGACTTGAATGACCTGCCATGTGGTTTAATAATATCAGGACTGTGCCTTTTTATTTGTCGACCTTGGGTTTGTCAGCCTCAGCAGCCAGCAGCTGTCTGAGTGAAGAGATACCTCCAACTTCAGTAGGCTGGGAACAGGAAGCAGAGCTGAAGCCAAGGTTGAGGGGCTTTCACCCAGTCCCTAGAGCTTGGCACTTTGAGCTTAGACTTCTAGCCTCCGAAACTGTAAGAGAATAAACCCCTGTTTGTTAAAGCCATCCATTTATGGTTATCTTCTGTTAGAGCAGCACTAGGTAACCAAAACACCCTTCTAGCTCTAAAATACTAATATTCTCATTCACATATTACATACTCAGTCAAAGTGAATTACTTTCTCTGTTCTGGGCCCACTCAAACTTTCTCAATAGGAGCTCTGGTGGCGTAGTGCCTAAGGCATTTGACTGCTAACCAGAAGGTTGGTGCTTCAAACCCACCAACCACTTCTCAGGAGGAAGACTGGGCAATCTACTTCCGTAGAGATACTGCCTCAGAAACCCAAGGAGGGGTCACTATGAGTTGGGACTGACTTGATGGCAGTGGGTTAATAGAGTGTATCCTATTTATTAATTTTTATGCATCTTTCAAACTCATTTAAATGTCATCTTTTTCTTTAAACCCTTCATGTGCCTCCCAACGGGAGTATTTATTAACAGCTGTCTACTAAGACCCTTTAATACTTTTGCACTTGTTCCTAGGGTACTTTACAGTACCTATCATTTGCTCTCACTCTCTCTACATATGTATGTTTTTAGATATTTATATATTAATATATAATATTGTTGTTGTTGTTGTTATTTGCCGTTGAGTCGGCCCTGACTCATAGTGACCCCTCCTTGGGTTTCCGAGGCAGTATCACTACGGAAGTAGGATT
>NW_006921638.1:801934-810307 GCF_000298275.1 Orycteropus afer afer | reverse complement strand
TTCAAACCCACCAGCCACTCCTCGGAAGGAAGGTTGGGCAATCTACTTCCATAGTGGTACCACCTCAGAAACCCAAGGAGGGGTCACTATGAGTCGGATCTGACTCAATAGCAGTAGGTTTTTTAATGTAGAGTGGGGTGAGGAGGAATAGCTGCAGAATAGCTTAGAATGGCATGTTGGAGCCTGAAGAGGGTAGCAGGGGACTGCAAGTGGCCTACTTCAGGGTTCATAACCTTACTGGAGGGAATCCTGCAAGGCGAGAAATAGCAGGAATGGGTGACAGGTTACATATGGAGGATTGTTCAAATAAGTAACTATCTTCAGGATAAAAGCCAGGCTTCTCTTGTAGGAGAAAGGAGTTACAAATGTGAAAGGGAGAAAACTAGAATGAATCACGTGATGCTGAACTGGAGGTATTCCTGTGAATCCTGGGATTTTCAATACATATTTTTAAAGAAATATAGCTCTGAATGTGTGTGTGAGTATATGAGTGTATGTGAATACATGTATAGATACATGTGTATATGGATTTATAAATATTCCCTAGCTCCATCCCTGAGAAAGTCCGAGCAATAATGCTGAGCAAGTATGCTCAGCAGTGAGTATGCTTAAGAGTTTCCAAGTACCATTTTCCACTAAAAGGAACCAAGCCTTCTGGAGAAATGGCTGTGTAGGGCTGATAAGGAAAGAAGAAGATAGGTCTGGAACATCTTACTGTACCAGAAAATAAGCAAATGCTCAAAGGTTGATGAGGATGTGTTAAAAGTAAAATATTAATGTAGGATCTGGATGGTGGATGTTATGGATTAAATTTTGTCTTCCTTAATATGTATTAAAGACCTGGGCATATGCTGTTATGACTCTACTCTTGTAGAGAGTAGATTACTCTCCGCAATGCAATTGAATGTAATGTAATCATTCAGTTGAGGTCATGCTGGGGTAAGGTGGATCCTAAACCTAATCACTTCTAAGTCGTAAAAAGCAGATTAGACACAGACACTTGGGCACACATGGTGGGGAAGGCAGATGCTCTGTGAGGATTATCTACTAGTTAAGGAATCAAGGAATACACAGGATTATCTGCAAGGAAGGAATGGATGGCCAAGAACCAGATTTGGACTTTCAGCCTTCAGAACTGTGAAAAAAAAAATTAACTTCTGCTCTTTAAAACCATCTACTTGTGCTACAACAGCACTAGGACACTAAGTATGTATACGGTTATTCCATATTATAACTGTATTTCCTTTATTTTAAAAATGATTTACAATAGAAAAGCCAGGAAAGAATTTAAAACACAGAAAGACACGGAAGCCAGTATAAATGAGGTTACCACTGACCAAAGTTGGAATAATTTGACATTAAAATAAATAGTGATAGAAACATATTATAGTCCACTTAATAAAAAAGGAAGGAGCTCTGGTAGCATAGTACCTAAGGCACTTGACTGCTAACCAGAAAACTGGTCGTTCAAACCCACCAGCCACTCCTTGGAAGGAAGGTTGGGCGATCTACTTCGTAGTGATACTGCCTCAGAAACCCAAGGAGGGGTAGCTATGAGTACAGTCCGACTCAACGGCACATAACAACAACAACAATAAAAAAGGAAACTGAATCATACCAATATCAATAAATTGATTGAATGCTTCACGAGAAACAACATATATACATAGCTTCAAAGAATCTCCCTACAAAATACTCACTAATTACAAAGGAGTAAAAAGTATAACTTTGCAGTGGAGAAGGCTGGCAGACATTAAATAAACATCAGTAAGGGGGCAAATTAAAATAATGTGCCACTTGATAGGATGAGATGAGAAAAATATAGCATTACTTTTGTGAGAATTCTGTCAAACATAACTAACCTAAAACTAACCATAAGTAAACATGAGGCAAACTTAAACTGAGGGACATTCTACAAAATAATTGGCCTGGAATCTTCAAAAGTATCAAGGATATGAAAATCAAGAAAAGACTAAGGATGTGTTCCATATTGAAGGTAACTAAAGACAAATGACAAGTAAATACAATATTTGATTCTGAACTGAATCCTTGAGCCATAAAGAACACTGTTGCTGCCTCATAGGGTTCTTGGCTGTAATCTTTATATAAGCTGATCAGCCAGAGTTTTCTCCTTTGGAGCCACAGAGGGGGTTCAATCAGTCAACCCTCTGGTTAGCAGCCTAAGGCTTAGCCATTGCCATTGCACCACCAGGACTCCTTTGTCTGAAGATCAGATAGTAGTCATGTATCATGTAACTGTTTTGATTTTGATAAGTATATTATGGTTATATTCATTTAAGTTCAAAAATAGCTGCAGCAATACATCATCAACAGGAAACTGCCAGAAATTCAAGCCAGATTCAGAAGATGATGGGGAATGATGGATATCACTGCTAATGTCAGACGGATCTTCACTGAAAACAGAATACTAGAAAGATATTTACCTGTGTTTTACTGCCTATGTGGATCACACTGAATTTTAGATAACACTGTGAAGAAGGAGAATTCCAGAACACTTACTAATGCTCTGGCAGAACTGTACATAGACCAAGAGGCAATTGTTTGAACAGAACAAGGAGATACTGCCTGGTTTAAAGTCAGGAAAGGTGTGCATCACAGTTGTATCCTTTCACCATACTTAACTCAGTCTGTATGGTGAGCAAATAATCCAAGAAGCTGGACTATATGGAGAAGAACCTGACATCAGGATGGAGGAAGACTCATTAACAACCTGCCATATGCAGATGACACAACCTTGCTTGGTGAAAATGAAGGTGCCTTGAAGCACTTACTGATGAAGATCAAAGACAGCCTTCAGTATGGATTACACTTCAACATAAAGAAAACAAAAGTCCTCACAAATGGACCAATAAGCAATATCAGAAAAGAGTGAAGTTGTCAAGGATTTCATTTTATTTGGATCCACAATCAATGCCCATGAAAGCAGCAGTCAAGAATCAAATGACACCTTGCTTTGGGCAAATCTGTTGCAGAGCACTTCTGCAAAGTGTTAATAAGCAAAGATGTCATTGTGAGGACTAAGGTGTGCCTGACCCACGCCATGATATTTTTAGTAGCCTCATATACATACAAAAGCTGGACAATGAATAAGGAAGACTGAAGAAGAATTATTGTATTTGAATTACAGTGTTGAAAAAGAATATAGAATTATGGTAGTGGCAAAGAATGTCATGGTGTGGTGCAGTGAATTACTTAATATGGTCCTTATAGCCACAGTCCTTGTAACACCCACCAAATGATCATGTGGAACTATAAATAAAGTGCTTGTAGCCCACCAAGTGAATTGGACAGTTTGCTAATAATGCAAATAATGTACATGGTACCACTATGGAAGTGGGACCATGCATATAAGGTGTATGGAACCCTAATAAGGGGATTAATCTTTTTTGCCATTCCACTAGGCTTAAAATGAGCCATCTCAGAGGTGGAAAGAGGAGACCTGACTACCACCAAGAAGAAAGAGCAGGAATGGAGCACATCTTTGGGACCCAGGATCCCTGCACTGATAACCTCACAGACCCAGGAGACAGAAAGAGAGCTGTTACTGGAGGTGGTAAGAGACAGCGAGCAGTGGCAGAGAAGCGGTAGCAGCAGGGACAGCAGAACCAGGAGACTGGCAAGAGATGGCATGGTGTGCTTCCCAGCCCACAGAATGAGAAAGCTGAGCACCTTCAGGCAGGAGGCTTGCTTCATGGAGTGGGGTTTCTCCAGGGACTTGGCAGAGCCAGGATGGCCACCCTATGGAATGAGAGAGGGCTGAGAGCCTGCTGGCAGGAAGCTTCCTGGCAGAGTGAGGTCCCTCTGGGCACTGTAGGCTGAGCTAGGCTTGAGGACTCACAGAGTAAGAGAGCTGAGTGCCACTGGACTGAGGATTACCTGTGAATGGGGGTACCTCTGGGTACTTACTGACAGAGCTAAAAGAGCTTTGTAACACTTGCCTGAGCAGGGCAAGGCTGGATGAGGGGCTGAGGTGCCAGGAGGCCGAGGAGATGCCTGCAGGTATGGCTGAGAAGAAAGAGGCAGTACTGACCAAAGAACTTTATCCTGATTCATGCCAGATCCTGAATTGTAACCTGTTACTTCCCTAACAAATTCCATAATCATGAGTATTGTCTGAGTTCTGTGTGACAATGTAAAAAACTATCTAACCATCAGAGAAGCAGAGAGTACTGTGGGAGGGATGGCTGGTGTCAGAGTTGGTTAAAAGGCTGGAGAGAGGAGGTATGCTGACATCTGCTTCACAGCAGTCTTGGGCTGTTGATCTTGATTCTCTTTACCTTTTGTGAAGTTAGAGGAGGTCCAATGTCTCTGCCACGCCATTTTTATGTATGAATTGTTGGAAGAACAAATTTGTCTTGGAAGAAATACATCCAGAATGCTCCTTAGTAAATGAGGATGGTGAGACTTCGTCCCATGTACTTTAAACATATTACCAGGAGGGACTGGGTCCTGGAGAAGACATCATGCAGTAAAATAGAGGGTCAGCAAAAAGGAGGAAGACCCTCAGTGAGATGGATTAACACAGTGGCTTCAACAATGGGTCAACCATAGCAACAATGTGAGGATGGCACAGGACTGGGCAGTGTTACATTCTGTTGTGCACAGGGTTGCTGTGAGTTGGAACCAACGTGATGGAAACAACATATTGTGGTTATGTATTTGTTATTTTTGTCTGCTTGTCTGGAGTTGCCTTGGACTCATGGTGATCCCATGTACAACTGAATGAAATTCTGCCCAGTTCTGTTCCATCCCCATGATCCCTTGTGGACCAGATCATGATGATCCATAGAGGTTTCATTAGTGGAATTTTTTTAAAAAAAATTTTACTGTGATTTTGGGAAAAGTTTACAGAGCAAAGTCATTTCCCATACAGCAGTTCACATACACTTTATCTCGTGACATTGACTGCAGTTTCCCACAAAGCTTACTGGTGAAGCAACAGTTCTCTTCCCATTTCCTCCCCTTAGTTACCTCTTCCGTGTGTCCTTCCCTCCCATGCACTCCTGCCCCCTGAGCTTTCTCCCTTTGCATACACAGCCCTTCTATTCTCCCATGATTGATTTCTCCAAGGAATGTCTCTACCTAATGTTAAGTGTTCAGCTCATATGCCTGTCTTTTGTTTGGCTGGAAGCCACAGGAGTGAGTGGGTTCAATTCCAGAACTGAAGGGCAGCTAGGAGCCGTAGTGTCAGGGGTTCTATCAGACCAGCACACCTGGTCCCTTTTTTTAAAAAAAAATGATTTTCAGTTTTGTTCCACATTGTTCTCACTCTATTCAGGATCTTCTACACAGATTCCCCCTCCAAGTGGTTGACAGTGGTCATTAGCTGAATTTTTGGAAGTAGATCACCAGGCCTTTGTTCCTGGTTTTAATCTGGAAGCTCTGCCAAAACCTGTTCAGCAGCAACAGAGCAAGACTCTAGCCTCCCTGACAGATGGGTGGTGGTCTGCCAACCATAAGGTACACTGGCAGAAACTGAACTCAGGTCTCCTCCTAAACAAACAAACAAACAAAAACCCAGACTCAATTCTACTACTGCAGCACCACTGCCTCCCCACTCCTTATGTAGTCGTTAGTCACCACAGACGGGGCCCTGGCTCCTGGAGACCTTACCTTATGTAGTAGAAAGCACTAATGTGTAGGAAATACACATTAAAGTCTTTAGAGACAATATGGCGTCATGTCAGTAATTTAAATGTTTCAAGGGGGAAAAAAAGTTCTTTGTACTAGCAACTTTTTATATATATATAAGCTTGAGATGTTTCAAAATAAAAATTAAGTTGTTATATTCAAAATGCCGAGTATACCGTAAAAATGCACTCGATTCGGATTCAAGATGTCTTGAACAAGTCACTTTACCTCAAGCCCCAGGGTCATCAGTTGTAAAACAGACTTAGGACTACAAGGGTCTCAAAGATCCTTTCCACGACTACCGTTCCACCATCTACACCCACAGCACTGGCCCAGCCTGAAACTCCATGATCCACTTGTGTCTTTGCCTTCAGATGTTCCAACGCTGCTCCTGTGGGTTGTGGCTGGTGATTAAACAACAGACAAAAATAGTTGTGGCCGGAACCTCCGGACTGCAAAGCCCAGCTGTCCTTCCTGTTCTCAGTGTGGACCTCAGTCTCCTTCATCTGCTCTTTCGGCGGTGGAGCAGTCACGCCTGCCAGAGTGGGCGCTCGATGGCTCGGAGGCCTGCTGGTGGGGCCTCGGATCGGCCGCGAGGCGCAAAGCGCGCTCCCAATAGCTGACTCCCTGGCGGCTCGGAGCGCTCCCGCCCCGCCCCGCGCGCGTCCTGCTCTCCGCACTGCCTTACACTCACAGCCACCGACTAGTCTCCGCGCTTTCCTGCGGCTCAGAGGAATTGGGTAAAGTGACGGGACCGGGATTGGTGCCAAGGTGTAGGGGACCCCGAGGGCGAGCAGTAGGGAACTTCGGGAGAGGGGGCGGTGTCCTGGCTGTTTGCTGGCCGTGGAGAAACGACACGCCAGGGCCCGCCACTGTGAGTCGTACCGCTCGAGAGTCCCCGGGGTGGTCGGGACAGCGATGTGAGCGGGAAGGAAGCTGGGGCCCAGGATATGAGAACATGGTTAAGAGGTTGGGTGTCTTGGCCGAAGAAGCCGTAGTTCGCTGAGAAGCGCCAGAACCTGGACGCAGGCTTGGGCGGACCGCCGGTGCGAGCCTTCCTTTTTTCCAGGCTCCAGCAAAGTCTGGTCTCACCCGAGCACAACAGGTAGCTGTGGACTCTGCCCGCCGGCAGGAACCGGGCACACGGGGCGTGTGGGGAAGGTAGAGAAGTCGGAGCCCGCTTCGAAGCGCGCGGCTCCCTGGACCCGCCCTAGTGGCGCCCGCTGCTCCGGAGGTTGGCCAGGAGTGTGGCCCCAAGCCCGGCTTTGGGCAAGATTCTGAGAACGTCCTGTGTTTTTTGCAGACAGTCCTCGAGGCAATTGACAAAACTCACCCGCTGTTTTGCGTGTTTCCAGAAGGGAGCAGTGAAGTGAGAGTAGGTATTGCCTTCTGTGTGTAGGGCTATTTCCAGTCCTCTCAAGGAAAGGTAGCCTTTGCTTAGTAGTATGAGAAAACGTTTAAAACCCCACCCTCGATCAGTATGACGGCATTTCAAGTGAGTGTAAAGTCTAGAAACTTTATAAAGCGCATTGTAGTATTTATTAATCACAATAATGTGTGTATATCTGGCAAGTCAGGTCCTCTCAGTGACTCGAGTTCCTTTATTAATGGTCATAATTATAATTTGTTTTTATGTGCATTTGTTTTTTCAACTAATATCATTCAGCACGTTTTATGTGCAAACTCTTGAACTTATAGCCTGGAGGAGACAAGTTTAAGGAGACAAAAAGGGACCCACAACCACAGTTAAGAATTTTCAGAAGAAAGACTTCCAATGAAATTACTCAACAAGTAAGGAAAGGCGGAGAAGCCTCATAGGAGCTAAACATTTAAGGATGGATGGGCAGAGATTTGTCCTGTTTCATTTTTCAAACATTTTAGAAATATGTCTTCGAAAAAGTGATCATAGATAAGCTTTGAAGCTGATATTGTTTCATATTTAATACAATTTTTTTTTTCTTTTCCCTTTAGTAAAATGGGTAAGCATTTAGAGAGTACTGTGGACTGGATTTGTTGTGACTCGTAGGCACATAACAACAACAACAACAACAACAACAACAACAACAAGGATACAGTTATTTTGTGTAGAATAATGTAAGGATTCCTGGCCTAAATTCTAGCTTAATCTCCTCCACTACTGTTTATGGGACTTTAGGTCTCTTTCATTTTGTTTTCTTTATTTAATATTATAGGAGGAGGACTGGTAATGCAGTGGTTAGAGCTCTTGGCTGCTAACCAAAAGGTGGCCATTAGAACTCACCAGACACCCTGAGGGAGAAAGATATGGTAGTCTACTTCCATAAAGATTTCCAGCCTGGGAAATCCTAAAGGCAGTTCTACTGTGTCCTGTAGGGTCACTAGGAATGGGAATACACTCAATGGCTGTGGGTTCGGTTTGGTATTGTCTGACTTTATTGACAGAAAATGCATTAACTCCAAAGTACCTTTATAAATTATTTTTTTAACTACACAAGTAGTGAATACATTCTCAGTGGAAAAAATTAAAGTACCCTTTCACTTGTTTTTAACCAATATTCAGTCCTTCCTTCCTTCTCTTCCCATTTCAAAAGGGATTTCAAAAAGGGATTGAGGCAGTTTATCCTTATGAGCCTGTATTAATTATGTTATAAATGAAATACGGGATTAAACTGGGGATTTTTATAGGTCCCATATACTCTGAAATTATTTTATTCTAAATTTTTTTTCCTTTTTTTTTTTTTT
>NW_006921638.1:797416-798073 GCF_000298275.1 Orycteropus afer afer | reverse complement strand
CTTTTCTTTGTTGAAGAGCGTCTGTGCAGTCCTTGTGCCTAGTCCGCCATCTTGCCGGAACTCCCTTTATTCTAAATTTTGTTTACCAGTATCACTCACTGACATTTAGTCAATTCGGTTAACCAGTACAGTGACATTTAAATGAACAACAAAAAGCAATATTGAGTCTTACTTGTTTCATTTATTGTCCATAACATATTAGAATGGTTTGAACAGTCTTTTAATGGGATTATACTTTTATTTTCAAGACTCACTTCTGCTTTTGAAGAAGATTTAAGCAACTTACTAAACTTCATTTAAGAAATGAATTAACTGAAGCCTAAGGAATTAGTAAAAGAGCTCTAGTGTTTTAGTAGTTAAAGCATTTGGCTGCTAACCAAAAGGTCAGCAGTTTGAACCCACCAACTTCTCCATAGGAGAAAGATTAGGTGATCTTTTTCCATAAAGATTTACAACCTTGGAAACCCTGTGGGGTCTCAATGAGTCGGAATCTACTACATGGCAGTGGGTTTGGATTTTGTTTGGTTTAAGGGATTATTAAAGACAGTTGTGTCATTTAATTGGGTTTCTAAAAACCATGTCTAGTGTTAAATTCGGGAGCTCTGGTAGCATAGTGGCTAAGACACTTGCCTGCTAACCAGACGGCTGGCGGTTCAA
>NW_006921638.1:791730-797131 GCF_000298275.1 Orycteropus afer afer | reverse complement strand
TTGACTGCTAACCAGAAGGCTGGCGGTTCAAACCCACCAGCCACTCCTCAGAAGGAAGGTTGGGCAATCTACTTCTGTAGTGATACTACCTTGGAAACCCAAGGAGGGGTCACTATGAGTTGGGTCTGACTCGACGGCACATAACAACAACAAGTCTTTGGTAGGAGGGAATAGGTTAAATTCAGTTTTAATTTTAATCCTGCTTATAATTATGTCACATAAGTTACTGTTAGTTGCCATCCAGTTGATTGCTACTAATGGCAACACCGTGTGTGCAGAATAGAACTACTCCATAGGGTTTTCAAGGCTGTGATATTTTGGAAAGAGATCTCTAGACTGATCTTCTAAGGTACCTCTAGGTGGGTTTGAACTTCCAACCTTTCAGCTGGTAGTTGAGCATGTAACCTTTTGTAACACCTATGGACTCCTTTTGTAGGAGGAAATAGATTGAGTTCTGTTTTAATTCTTAATCCTGCTTTTTCATTATTATGTCAAGTAAACTGTTGTTGTAAACTGTAGGGTCCTATAAACGCTCTGGGTAGTATACCTGTAAATGATGGAAGAAAGGCATGGCTTTTCTGCTACGTCCACCTAATACAAAGTTTTATGATTTTACTAACTCTAGCTCTTTGGAATGCTAGAGAAGGAGATTGGATTGTTATGTTTATATAATAATTTTCTGATTTTTAGTTGTAATTTAAATGAAGTGTGGAATATTTTGCTCATTTAGTAAACTTCTGTTTTAAATGTATATGGTGTTTATCATAAGCAACAAAGAGACCTGGTAGCACAGTGGTTAAGTGCTTGACTGCTAATCGAAAGGTCGGTGGTTGGAACCCATCAGCTTCTCCTTAGGAGAAAAGACTTGACAGTGTGCTCCAGATAAGTTACTTTTTCTCAGAATGTTTTCTTAAATATGAATCTAGTGATACAGCAGTTAATCAGAAGATCAGGCACAATATTATTGGAATTGTAATTGTGAGCATGAAATAACAAACACAAACTCGCTGCTGTTGGGTTGATTCCTTCTCATATCAATCCTGTAGGGCAGGGCAGAATTGTGCCATAGGGTTTTCAAGGCTGTAAATCTTTACAGAAGCAGATTGCCACATCTTTCTCCCATGGAGTGATTGGTGGGTTTAAGCCACCAACCTTTCGATTAGCAGCCAAACACTTTAACCACTGTGCCACCAGGACTTTTTACACAGTAAGAACCAAATAGGAAATTCTTACTCTCTATAGGTGCTCTGGGGGTGTAGTGCCTAAGGCATTTGACTGCTAGCCAGTGGTTGGTAGTTCAAACCCATAAGCCACTCCACGGAAGGAAGACTGTGTAATCTACTTCCATGAAGATATACTGCCTTGGAAATCCAAAGGGGGTCATTGTGAGTCCGAATTAACTTGATGGCAGTGAGTTTTTTGGTTTGTGTGACTGTGAGGAGCCACAGTGATATAGTGGTTAAGTGTTCAAATACTAATTGAAAGTCAGTGATTTGAACTCATTAATTGCTCCATGGGAAAAAGATGTGACGATCTGCTTCTGTAAAGATCATAGCTTTGGAAATCCTATGGGGCAGTTCTGCCATGTTTTGTTGGGTTGCTATGAGTTGGAGTTGACTGGATGGCAATGGGTTTATGAGTTTTGTGTTATTGTGCTTATCTTTTGCTGTAGAAATATTAATGAATTTGATTATAGAGTACTGCCTCACATCTGCTTGGAGATTTGAAGTAATAGACTGTATTATTTGGGTGTGCCATGACAGTGACAGCTAGAAAGCAGAGTTATATAGTCTTTCCAAGGAGCCGTAAGTGCAAAGAGCCCAGCTGGGCATTTGGCAAGGGAGTGAAAAGCATTGTTTGTCAACAGAAGCCCTCAGATGTGGCTCCAGGAAGTTCAGAAGTGATCAGCTTCTATACTAGATGTTCTGTAAGGTATATTGTGAACTAGAAGAGGAAACTAGGGAGAAAAGCCAGGATGTCAGTCATAATGCAGATTAAGGGTGAATCTGTCAATGCTAATGAGAATTTAAGAGCCACGAACAGTTAAGGAAAGGCTGAAAAAGGGGGTTCTAAAGCAGGCAGGGTCCAGTGGATAAGCTAGGAAGTCCTAAGCGGCAGATTGTACTAGCAGCAAATACAAGGATAGCATTTTTTTGAAAAATTGAACAAAGGTCCCTGGACTTTCCTATAGATTCATCTGTGCTGGGGAAGTAATGGCATCTTGTATACGTTCCTCCTACACTAAATGGCCACATACTGCTCTGCTTTTTGAAATATCTCTGGTGGCGTAGTGCCTAAGGAATTTGACTGCTAACCAGAAGGCTGGTGGTTCAAACCCACCAGCCATTCCTCAGAAGGAAGATGGGGCAATCTACTTCCGTAGTGATATTGTTGTTATGTGCCGTGGAGTCAGACCCGGCTCATAGCGACCCCTCCTTGGGTTTCCGAGGCAGTATCACTATGAAAGTAGATTGCTCCAACTTCCTTCCAAGCAGTGGCTAGTGGGTTTGAACCGCCAGCCTTCTGGTTAGCAGTCAAGTGCCTTAGCCACTATGCTACTGCCTTGGAAACCCAAGGAGGGTCACTATGAGTTGGATGGCAGTGCGTTTGGTTTTTTGTTTTTTGTATTAAATATTATTTTGGTCTCTTTGAACACTATTCGCTGTTTGCTCTTTCTTTATGCTTTCAATGGATTTGTTCCTTCACTTTACTTTTTTTTTTTTAATTTTTTATTGTGATTTGGGTGTACATTTACAAAGCGGGTTCATTTTACTCTCAATAGTTTGTGTACATTTGATTTCATGGGCTCAATTATAATCCCCAACCATAAAAAGCTCTCTTCCCCTCTCCTCCCTGAGACTACCCCTTCCCTGTGCCCTTCTTATTTATGCATTCCTGTCTGTCCAGCTTTCCCTGTATCTGAATGCTGCCCTTCTGATATCTCATGGTTCATTGATATAAAGGGTGCATCTCCCTGGGGTAGGTGTTCTGCTTGTAGGTCTTTCCACTGTTGGACTGAGAGCTAATCCATGCAACTGAGTCCATTTCTAGGTCCAAAGGATAACCCAGAGCTATAGTTTCGGGGTTCCACCAGTCTTTATTAGACAAGTAATTTTGGTCATTTTTGTGTTTTTGAATTTTGTTCCACATTTTTTCATCCCACTGTATCCAGGATCTCCAATTTTGATGCCTTTCTGAGTTGGAGTATTCACGCACTATCTAGTTCTTCTGGTCTCAGGGTCGTGAAGGCTGAGGTCCTTGTGGTCCATCCTATCTTTGGACTAATTGTTTCCAAATGACTTTTATTTTCTTCACTCTTCTTTGCTCTAGACAAGGTGAGACCAATAGTTGCATCTTAGATAGCAATGAAAAAGCTTTTAAGACCCCAGTCACTACTCACCAAAGTGGGTTGTGGAACAAGATTTTTATATAGTATGTTGTGCCAGTTGAGCATGGTATCCCTTGAAACTATGGTCCTAAGCCGGCAGGCCTGGTGATTCTCTCTCTTAATGTGTTTGGTTGTCTCTGAGAAGCTACTCCAACCAAGTACATATGTAAGACTATCTTCAGCCAAATATATATCCTCGGTCTTAGGTATATTCCTGTTTAGTTACTCCCACCTGATCCTTCACTTCACTCTTAATGTGGTTCTCTACTTCTCCCTACCTAGAATCCAGATGACTGGATCATGAGTCATGTCTGAACTAAGAATGAATAGGCTTTGAGGGACCAAAGTGAAGTCCATGTTTTGAAAAAGTAATTGCTGTATATATAGATTTTATTGTTTGTTTACTTCATTACTGGATTCTTAACTATGTACCAACTAGTGACGTTGTCAAATAGTGACTTTCAGATGAGTGAGTAAAAAAGTGAGTAAAATTTTTGTTATTTTAAGTCTGCCTTCTGCCACTACTCCATGTCCAGAATAAAAGTTCCCTTCCTAGGGAGAGATGGAAGAGTTGGTTTGTGGAATGAAGAGTGATAAAAATTGTCAAGAGTAGCCAGAGACTAAACTAAAGCATTGGTTCTTACAGATTTACTGTACAGATGGACAAGTCTTCTCAAAGCTGATATCTGTAGAAGACCTAATACTTTAACAAAAAGCCATGAAGCACTAGAGACATGAAAAGAGTGAAGAACACAGTTACATGAATTTGGTGCTGCTGTGGCAATAATCATATTAATAGCAATAGAGATTATATGAAGCTGTTGAAGAAAGATGGACATTAAAAGTAGACAGGCATGGGCATTATCTTCTTTCTGCCACTTAAATAGCATTTTGGCCTTGGACAGATTTCTTAACCATCTTTACTTATAAAATGAGGATAAGAGTACCTGTTGTTGTTGTTGTTGTTATGTGCCATTGAGTTGGACTCGACTCATAGCAACCCCTCCTTGGGTTTCCGAGGCAGTATCACTACAGAAGTAGATTGCCCAACCTTCCTTCCAAGGAGTGGCTGGTGGGTTTGAACCGCCAGCCTTCTGGTTAGCAGTCAAGTGCCGTAGGCACTATGCTACCAGAGCTCCCATAATAGTACCTAAGTTACAGTTTTGTGAGGATTAAGTGAGAGAGTAAGTAAAAATGATCTAGTCAGGAGATCTTCAGGAAAATGTTGGTTTCTTTTCCTATCATTGCCTTATTAGGGTTGGTTCCTGCTGCTGTGTCTTGCCCAAGAACACTTACACTTCCTGGGTTTTGTCTTTTGTAATTTGGAAAAATTGCCAGAAACAGCTGGACTCCAGTTGGGCCCCATGAATCTCCAACTTCTGTTATCTCATCCCTAACTCTTAACTTTCTTTTTTCTCTTTTAACACTGAAAATTTACTTTATTATGTTTTGATTTCATAGGAAATGCAGACTTGCAACAGTTCCTTGTAATAATCTGCATGACTTTTTTTTTTTTTAATTGTGATTTAGGTGAAAGTTTACAGAACAAATTCATTTTCCATATAGCAGTTCTTAGACATTTTGTTTCATGACATTGATTGCAGTCCACATAATGTGACAGCTGTCTTCCCACTTTTGCCTTGAAATGAGTTCAATTCCAGGCCTGAAGGATAACTAGGGACCATAGTTTTGGGGGTTTCACCAGTCTCTGTCAAACCAGTAAGGTTGGCCTTTTTTATGATTTTGAGTTTTGCTCCACATTTTTTTCCCCACTCTATCCAGGATTTCCTGCACTGATCCTTAGCTTTTGAAAAGTCACGTTAAAGAAAGAAAAAGGGGGGGGGGGCAGCATAAAAATATTGATTACTTTTTTAATTATGAGCAAATCACAGTTAAAAAAGAAAAGATTCATTTTCACTGTTGTTGTTGTTTGCCGTCGAGTCGGCCCCGGCTCATAGCGACCCCTCCTTGGGTTTCCGAGGCAGTATCACTACGGAAGTAGGATTGCCCAAC
>NW_006921638.1:789413-790870 GCF_000298275.1 Orycteropus afer afer | reverse complement strand
CCAGCCTTCTGGTTAGCAGTCAAGTGCCTTAGCCACTATGCTACCAGAGCTCCCTGTATGAGAGTAGGGGAACCTAATCTACTATTAAAATCAATCTAAATTAACTAAGTCTCAGTATTCTCATTTATAAAATAGGAATAATGCTAGTTGTTATGGTGATGGTATTACTAAGCTAAGGTGGTGCAGTGGTTAGAGCCCTCAGCGACTAAGCTGATGGTCTGTGGTTCAGACACCACCTGTTCTGTGGGAGAAGGATGTGGCAGTGTGGTTCTGTCAAGATTTACAGGCATACCTCGTTTTATTGCGCTTCACAGATACTGAGTTTTTTAAATTAAGTTTCTGGTAACCCTGTGTCTAGCAAGTCTTTTGGTGCTATTTTTCGATAGCATGTGCCCACTTCATGTCTCTGTGTCATATTTAAGTGATCCTTATGATATTTCATACTTTTTCATAATGCTGTTGCCCATTTAATAGACTATAAACCCAAACCAAACTCACTGTCATCAAGTTGATTCTGACCCATAGAGTCCCCCAGAGTGTTTTCAGGGCTATAAATCTTTGCAGAAGCAGACTATCCCATCTTCCTTCTGCAGAGCAGCTGGTAGGTTCAAACCATCAACCTTTGGGTTAGCAGCCAAATACCTTACCCACTACACTACCAGAGCTCCTTTAAATAAACTATGGTATAATGTAAACATAACTTTTATATGTACGGGTTTATGTGGCTTGATTTAGTGCAGTGATCTGGAACCAAGCCTGCAATATCTCTGAAATATTCCTGTACAGCCTTGGAAACCTGATAGGACCATTCTACTCTATACTATAGGGTAACTGTGAGTCAGAATTGACGAGTCCAGCAGTGGGTTTTTTGGTGTGAGGAGTAGATAAATTAATCCATTTATTGCAGCACCCTGGCCCCCATAAATCCTGATGTAGTTGGTGTAGATTAGACTTTGATACTATTTTAAGCAGCCAGAATTGAGAACCACTGGTCTACATTGTAGGAGCTGTGGTGGTACTGTGGTTAAGGCATTGGACTGCTACCCAGAAGGTCAACTATTCAAACCCACCAGCCATTCCTCAGGAAAAAGATGAGGTAGTCTGCTTCCATAAACATTTACAGCTTTGAAAACCCTATGAGAGACACTGTGATCCTAATTAACTCAATGGCAGTGGATTTCTTAGTGGACTCTACATTGTGTGGTATAGATCTGCTGTCTTTACTTGCTTCAAACCCACTGCCATTGAGTCGATTCTGACTCATAGAGACCCTATGGGGCAGAGTAGAACTGCCCCATAGGGTTTCTAAGGCTGTAAATCTTTATTTATTTATTTATTTAGGATTTGGGTGAAGATTTATTTATTTAGGATTTGGGTGAAGATTTACAGAGTAAATTCACTTTTCATACAGCAGTTCACATATACTTTGTCTCATGTCATTGACCAAAATTTACAAT
>NW_006921638.1:781734-789183 GCF_000298275.1 Orycteropus afer afer | reverse complement strand
CACCAGGCTCCATTGGACCAGCAAACCTGGTCCCCACCTTCTTTTTTTTTTTTTTTTGCCTCCAAATGATTTTGAGTTTTGTAAGGCTGTAAATCTTTACAGAAGCAAACTGCCACATCTTTCTCCCACAGAGCAGCTGGTGGATTCAGATTGACATCCTTTTGGTTAGCAGTTGATCACTTTAACCACTGCTCCACCAAGTCTTCTTCCTGTGACGCTACTCCCCTAATAATCATTGGTAAAGTTTTTGAATCATGATTTAGAAAATCTCACAATCTGACTGGAGGAGCCAAACATCATTTTAAGAAATACCTATAATACAAGTATGCGCCACATAGTTTGAGCAGTGTTCAACCACGTATCCATCCATGGAGCAAGGAGAAGGGACTTGCCTGGGAGCATGCCAGGAAACCAGCCAGCATGGAGTTTTTGGGCCTGCTGTAGATTCTGCAGCTGTCCTTGCTCAGCCACAGCCCCTGAGCCACAGCTCAGCTTGCAACCCATAAGCCAAACCGTGGCTGCTGCAGCAGCTGCTGGCATGTGCTCTGTCCTACACCTCGTGGGTGGGTTGCCTACTGGGTGACATTGGGCTGTACTGTGTTCCTAGAGACAGTCATTGACAGATGCAGGAGGCTTAAGCACTAATTGAGAGCCAGAGTAGCTTGCATGGGAGTTACTTTGATATATGTGTACTGAATATATACAGTATATAATATGGTGTTCACAAAACGTCCATATCACATAACATCTTATTTCACAGAATGTATTGTGGACATTAATCAATGCATACTTGTAATGGAAAGAATAACTTACAAGAGGAGACAATACAAGAATAGGAGAATTAATCATGAAAAACTTCCTGAAATAAATGAATTTTTAGCTGAATTTTAAAGTGAGTGAATTTATTATGGAAAGAAAGAAGCATGATATTTCTGATAGATGCAATAAATATAAACAAGATTAAAAAATCATCAAGATATAACTGTATAAGAGAATGTCAGTATTAAAGCTTTTGGGCTGTGCCTAAAAATATTTAAACTCTGGTACTAAGAAGCCCTGGTGGCACAAAACCAAAAGGTCAGTGGTTGGAACCCACTAGGGTTTCCAGGGAGAAGAGACAAGACCCAGTGATCTGTTCCCATAAAGATTGCAGCCTAAGAAACCCTGTGTGGCAGTTCAGCTCTGTCATACAGGGTCACTTTGAGTTGGAATGCACTCAGCAGCAAAAACAGAAAGAAAGATAATTGTTTTCTCACAGAGTGCATTCCTCCTTAAGCAACGTCTCAAGGATGACCTAATAGTTTATGTGACTATTTTGTAATTTATAATTTTCCTAAGCCTGAATCACAAATGGGAATCTTAGGTCAAATGGAACGATTCGACTTTTTGCTAGATTAAATGTAATTATTATTTTTGAAATGTTTTGAATTTAAAACTTATGTAAGTTTCCTGAAGTTGTTACAATAACTTTTAAAGAAGTAATTTAAAAATAATTGAAATTTAAGTATGAAAAATATTTCAAAATTTCAGATCTTTAGTACATTCAGGCATCGGTTCCATTGACTGCTTAGTGACTTGCTCATTTTGCACATTGTTCTTTTCCTGCTTTAAGGGAGAAAAACTAACCAACTAACCCAACAAACTTATCTTATGTCTAATATTCACATCAGTTAATTGTGATTTTTACCTCTTTGCTCTTCAAAATGACATAACAAATCATTTTAAGAAACTATTCCCCCTGTAAATTTCAACATGTTCCACCTCTGCCAAAATAGATCTGTAAGCCCTAGATTGTTGTTGTTGTTGTTATGTGCCCTCGAGTCAGACCCAACTAGATAGGGAAAATTATATTAGCACTTTTATAAAACTGGCATAACCGACAGCCTTTTTTTTTTTTTTTTTTTTCTTTTTCTATTTCAGTCCTCTTGCTTACACTACCTAGCCTAGATAAATTTGATATTAACTCACTTTAGATGGAAATTAGCCCTTGTTGATACTTCTCTTAAAGATGGCTTTGGGGAAATTGCTCTGTAGAAAATGCTGCCCTATTGGCCCCCTGCTGGTTCCTTTTTCTGTGAGTTGTTGTTGTTGTTGTTGTTATGTGCCGTCGAGTCGGCCCCGACTCATAGCGACCCCTCCTTGGGTTTCCAAGGCAGTATCACTACGGAAGTAGGATTGCCCAACCTTCCTTCCGAGGAGTGACTGGTGGATTTGAACCGCCAGCCTTCTGGTTAGCAGTCAAGTGCTTTAGCCACTATGCTACCAGAGCTCCTAGTCAACAGTATTTATACATACATCTTATTCTAGGCTAACAAAGAATAGAGAGCCATTTGAAAGCATACCATGCAAAGTGCAGATACTCTTCTCTCCTATACTATGCCTGATCTTTGAAGACTGAGCAGGTGCTTATTTATATTAAATTATAAAATTCTCTACGTTTGACTATTTTTGACCTATAAAGACTGCAATTTGACATAGTTCAATTTATTAGAAGCTTTTCCGTTAAACTGTAGTATTCTTATGAGGAGTGATTCTTTTAAAGGAAATCTGAAGCCATAGTGTAATTCCAAAATTTCTTTGAGGATACGTGTTTTATCTTGAAATATTTCAATTTTGCCTTCTATTGCATATTACCTTTGAAGGAAGATGGGGCAATCTACTTCCATAGTGATACTGCCTTGGAAACCCAAGGAGGGATCGCTATGAGTCAGGTCCGACTCGACGGCATATAACAACAACAACATTGCATATTACGTGCATATTTATTTTAATATAAAATAATGTTTTGGATTGATATCGGGGAAATCATTAAGTAAATTTGTTCTTTCAATAGTCTGTGCCATATTTATTCTGTGGCACATTGCTGGGATTATTTATCTTGGCTTGGGCAGTACCTTAGTACCTGAGATTTGGTTCACAGTGCCTCTGTAAAAAGGGTGTGGCAACAGCGTCTGACCTCTTCTAACTTCACAAGGGGGAGAGAAAATCACTATCAGCAGCCCAAGGCTGAACCCTATAAGGCAGAAGTCAGACATGCTGCCTGCCACTCTCCAAACTTTTTATCAATTCTTTCATCAATGGTCCTCCTCACTGCACTTTATATTCTCTACTGGGTTCAATAATTCATTGCAGTGGCTGCACAACTCACAATCATGATTATGGGGTTTGTTTGGGAAGTAACAGGTTACAATTCAGGGTCAGAAACAACTCACGATACACTTTTCCAGTCAGGACAGCTTCTCAGCCATGCCGTAGGCTGGCTTCTCTCTGGACTTGGCCTGTGCCCTGCTCAGGCTAGTATTACAAAGCTCTTTTAGCTTTGCCAGTAGGCACCCATAGAACCACCCCACTCTGCCAGCAAGGTCCTGCCCAAAGGCACTCAGCTTTTGCTCTGTGGGAAAGTCCACTGCACCGTCTCATGCTGGTTTCCTGGTTCTGCTGCCTCTGCTAGTGCAGTTTCTCTGCCATCATCTCTCTGCTGTCTTTCTGCTAAGGAGATCCACTACAGGGATCTCAGGTCCAAGAACACATTCCACTCCTGGTTCTCTTTCTTGATGGTAGTGAGATCCCCCTGTCTGCCTCTGGAATTGCTCATTTTAAACCTTGTGGGATGGCAAAATTGACCGATCCCCACTTTAGGGTTCCATATACTTTATTTGAAGGATCTCCCTGTTCCCCCCCACAGGAACTCTGGTGGCATAGTGTATAAGACATTTGACTGCTAACCAGAAGACTGGTGGTTCAAATCCACCAGGCACTCCTTAGAAGGAAGGTTGGGCAATTTACTTCTGTAGTGATACACCATCTTGGAAACCCAGGGAGGGATCACTATGATTCAAAATTGGCTTAATGGCCAATTGGCTTGGTTTGGTTGGGTTTTCCCCTCCTCCCCATACCGCAACTCATCGGTCACTTAGTTTGTCATCCTGTGGTGGCTTTTGTGTGTTACTGTGAGGCTGAAGGCTATGCCACTGGTATTTCAGATACCAGCAGGTCACCCATGGTAGACAGGTTTCAGTGGAGTTTCTAGTCTAAGACATACTGGGAGGAAGGAAGGGGCCATCTACTTCTCAAGGAATTGGCCAGTGAAGACCTTATGAATAGTGGTGCAACACTGTCCAATATATTACTGGAAAACTTTATGAATAGTCCTGAAATATTGTCCGATAATCGTTCCAGAAGATGAGCCCCTCAGTTCAGAAGGCACTTAAAATATGATTGGGGAAGAGCTGCATCCTCAAAGTAGAGTTCACCTTGATGTAGATGGAATAAAGCTTTGGGACCCTCATTTGGTGATGGGACATGACTCAAAAGAGGAAGAAACAGCTGCAAACATCCGTTAATTGGAACATGGAATATACACAGTATGACTGTAGGAAAATTAGAAGTTGGTCAAAATGAAAGGGAGCAAATGAAGATCATTATCGTATGTATTAGTGAGCGGAAATGAACTGGCATTGGTCATTTTGAATCAGACAATCATATGATCAACTGTGCTTGGGAATAATAAATTGAAGAGGAATGCTGTGGCATTCTTGTTGCAAGAATGTTTTAAGATTTATTTTGAAGTGTAGTGCTGTCAGTGACAAGATAATATCCATATGCCTACAAGGAAGACCAGTTAATATTACTGTTACTCAGATTTATGCACCAACTACTACAGCTGAAGATGAAGAAATTGAAGATTTTTATCAACTTCTGCAGTCTCATATTGACCACATGTATTGATTATTGGTGATTGACATCTAAAAGTTGGAAACAAAGAAGAATCATTGGCAGTTGAAAAATATTGCCTTGGTGATAGAAATGATGCTGGAGATAGCATGGTAGAATTTTGCAAGACCAATGACTTATTCATTGTGAATACTTTTTTTCAACAACATAAATGGTGGCTGTACGTGTGGACCTTGCCAAATGGAATATACAGAAATCAGATCGACTACATCTGTGGGAAGAGGCAGTGGAGAAGCTCAATATCTTCATCTGAAACAAGACCAGGAGCAGATTGTGGAACAGACAATCAATTGCTATATTCAAGTTCAAGTTGAAGCTGAAGAAAATTTAAGTCTACAAGAGCCAAAATATGACCTTGATTATACCCCACCTGATTTAGAGCCCATCTGAAGAATAGATTTGATGCATTGAACACCAATGACCGAAGGCCAGACAAGTTGTGCACTGACATCAAGAACATCATTCATGAAGAAAGCAAAAGGTATTAAAAAGGAAGAAAAGACCAAAATGGATGTTAGAAAGAACTCTGAAACTTGTTCTTGAACGGAAAGTAGCTAAAGCAAGTAGAAGAAATGACAAGATAAAAGAGCTAAACATGATTTCAAAGAGCAGCTCAAGAAGATGAAGTCAAATATTAAAAGGTGCAAAGATCTGGAGTTAAAATATCAAAAGGAAAGTATACACTTAGCATTTCTCAAGCTAAAAGAACTCTTCATTTCAAAATCCAAGCCTGGAGTTTCAATATTGAAAGATCATATGGGCCAAATTTTGAATGATGCAGGAAGCATCAAAAGAAGATAGAAGGAATACACAGAGTGACTGTACAAAAAAGAATTGGTTGATGTTTAACTCTTTTTTTTTTTTCTTTTTAATTGTGATTAGGGTGAAAATTTACAGAGGAAATTCACTTTCCATACAGCAGCAGTTCACATACACTTTGTCTCATGATATTGACCACAATTCACCACAATGCAACAGATCCCCTTTCACTTCCTCCCGAAGTCACCTCTTCCCTATGTCCATCTCTCCATGTACCCTTGAACCCTGAGCTGTCTCCCTGTGCATAAATAGCCCTTCTTTCTCCCGTGATTGTTCTCTCCAAGGAGTGTATCTACCTCAGGTAAATGTTCAACTCCTATGCCTGTCTTGTTTGGCTGGAAGCTGGAAGGTGTGGGTTCAATTCCAGAGCTGAAGGGCAGCTAGGGGCCATAGTCTCAGTGGTTCTACCAGGCTCTATCAGACCAGCAAACCTGGTCCCCCTCCCTTTTTTTTCCAAATGATTGAGTTTTGGTCTACATTGTTCTCTCTCTCTATCCAGGATCCCTTACATAGATCCCCCTCCAAGTGATTGACAGTGGTAGCCGGACACCATCTAGTTCTTCTGGTATCATAGTCTTATAGGCTGCAGATCGTGTGGTATACCAGTTGCTAGGACTAATTCATTCCATGAATCTTTGGTTTTCTTCATTCTTTTTTGCTCTGGACGAGGAGAGACCCATCGTTGCATCTAGATGGCTGCTTGCAAGCTTTTAAGATCCCAGTCACTATTCGCCTAAGTAGGAAGTGGAACAGTGTTTTGTGTAGTATGTTACTCCAGTTGAACTTAATGTCCCCTGTGACTGTGATCCTGAGCCCACAGGTTCAACTGCTCGGTTCCTCTAGATAGCTGGCTGTGGCCAAGAAGTGACTACAGCCTTGTCCCGTGTCAGCTCTACTATACACCTGAGAATTCAGATAATACAAATACACTTATGGGGCCATTGTCTGCCAACCCTGTACATGGTCTTGGGTACACTCCCCGCTTCATAGACATACCTAATAGTTCAGCCTGTCCACCCATCTGTCCACCCATATACCCATGTTTGCGTTCACTGACAGCACAGTACTGTATGTGCAAAAGGGTCCATCTTTGTTGTCTGTACCTCCCATGGACCTCTCTATGTCCTCCTCTTCCTCATTGCCACCATGTGATCACTCACATTTGGTATATTGCCCTTCTCTTCACAGAATTCAATACTTATCTCTACCTAACAGTGTTCCCTCCCCTCCCCTCCCACCCCTGGTAACCAACAAAGGAAATTTCCTTCCATAGATAAACCTTTCCTTGACTTTTACAATAACGGGCTAGTACAATATTTGTCCTTTTGTGATTGACTTATTTCACTCAGCATAATGTCCTCCAACTTCATCCACGTTATGCGGTGCTTTGCAGATTCTAGATTATTTTTAGGGTTGCATAGTATTCCATTGTGTGTATGTACCAAAGTTTTGTTATCCATTCCTCGGTTGATGGACACCTAGGTTGTTTCCATCTTTTGGCTATTGTAGATAGTGATGCAGCGAACATGGATGTGCATATGTCTGTACTAGTCATGCCTCTCACTTCTTTAGGATATATACCTATTAATGGAATGGCTGGGTCAAAAGGTATTTCTAATTCCAACTCCCCCCCCCCTTTTTTTTTAATTATTGTTATTTGGGTGAAGATTTACACAGCAAATTCACTTTCCATACAGCAGTTTACATATACTTTGTCTCATGACATTGACCACAGTTTACCACAATGCAACAGTTCCCCGCCCACTTCTTCCTCATAGTTACCTCTTCCCAGTGTACATCCCTCCATGGACTCCTGCCCCCTAAACTGTCTCCCTGTGCATAGGCAGCCCCTCTTTCTCAATGATTGTTCTCTCCAAGGAGTGTATCTACCTCAGG
>NW_006921638.1:769273-779264 GCF_000298275.1 Orycteropus afer afer | reverse complement strand
TGCTTCTTCCTAAGGGATGTGTTCTGGGTCTGTATCCTGCTTCCTTGTTTCTACCACTTTATCTTGCTTCTTTGTGTGGACTGTGATGGTCTGTTGTCTCTGAGGCATCATGGCATTGTTGTATTTAGATCTCTGTTAACTGTTTGTGAAGAGCAGCCAAGGGTGATTCAGGTTCTTCTTCGTCGTTCATTGGCACGTTGGTGGAGAAGGAAGTAGTGGCTGTCGCTCAATAAGTGAAGTTGCAGGAGGTGTGGGTGTAGTTGTGTCTTATGGGGACTCCTGATGTCTCCCACTTAATTAGACACAAATTACCATTGAATAACCTTCAAAAAACTTGTCAGTCTTGTAGGTCCCAAGTGTCCTTGGGGTTGTTGGAAAGCACAACTTGTTCTTAAGCCCCAGGAATCTGCGAGAGCACTGTCTCTTTAAATATCCAAAATAGCCAAGCCGCTTTTTAAACCTACAAAATGGCGGCAACCTCCGGACCGGCAAAAGTCCACAGCTCAGGCACCTTTCTCTTCACCTTCTCCGTTTGTCCCCCAGCCACCTTGCACAGTCCTCCGTGCAGTCCCTGGCTAGTAGGGTGATTTTTAGGTTAATTCTTAAGTCCTACAACCACAGGAATTTGTGAGAGTGCTCTTTAAATATCCAAAATAGTCAAGCCGCTTTTTAAACCTACAAAATGGCGGCATCCTCTGGACCGGGAAAAGTCCACAGCTCAGCCCACCAGCCCCAGGAATCTGTGAGAGCACTGTCTGTTTAAATATCCAAAATAGTCAAGCTGCTTTTTAAACCTACAAAATGGCAGTGACCTCCGGACTGGCAAAAGTCCAGAGCTCAGCCCACCTTTCTCTTCACCTTCTCCGTTTGTTCCGCAGCCACTGTGCACAGTCCTCTGTGCAGTCCCTGGCTAGCAGGGTGATTTTTAGCATAATTCTTAAGTCCTACCACCACTTGGGAATCTCCAAGCTGTCTGTGTCATCAGGTTCGCTGCCAGACCGCAGCTCTGTATGTCTCCTTTTTTGGTATTTTCATGCAAATTCTTCTGCTAGTTGGGGTTTAGTCCACTTCTATATCCTTCTCTTCAAGGCTCAGGGGTCCAGGATTATCTTCTGTGTCTGTGTTAATTGGTTTCCCTTTTCTTTGTTGGAGAGGGTCTGTGCAGTCTTTCTGCCTAGTCCGCCATCTTGCTGGAACTCCTCTAATTCCAACTATTTAAGGAATTTTTCTAATTCCAACTTTTTACCATACTGTTTTCCACAGTGGTGGTACCATTTTACAGTCCCCGCAGCAGTGTATGAGAGCCCCAATCTCTCCACATCCTTGCCAGCATTTGTTATTTTCTGTCTTGTTAAACTTTGCTACTAGTGCTGGAACAAGATGGTATCTTGTTGTTTTGATTTGCATGTCTCTAATGGCTAATGATGGTGAGCACTTCTTCATGTTTGTTGGCCGCCTGAATATCCACCTTGGTGAAGTGTCTATTCATGTCTTCTCCCCATTTTTTAATTGGATTATTTGTCATTTTGTTATCGAGGTGTTGGAGTTTTCTATAAATTCTAAAACTAAGTCTCTTGTCAGATATGTCATTGCCAAATATTTTTTCTCAATCTGTAGGTTCTCTTTTGACTCTTTTGGAGAAGTCTTTGGATGCACATAAAAATTTAATGTTTAGAAGATCCCATTCATCTAGTTTGTCTTCTGGTGTTTGTGCATTTTGGGTTATGCTTGATAGTCTATTTATGCCATATATTAGGGCCCCTAAATTTGCTCCTAGTTTTTCCTTGAGGGACTCGATAGTTTTAGGTTTCACATTTAAGTCTTTGATCATCTGGAGTTCGTTTTTGGGTATGGTGTGAAGTACAGATCTTGTTTCATTTTCTGCAAATGAATATCCAGTTTTGCCAGCACCATTTATTAAACAAACATTTTCTCCCCATTTAATGGATTTCGGCCCTTTGTCAACGATCAACTGACCATAGGTCGATGATCTATTTCTGGGTTCTCAATTCTATTCCATTGGTCTATATGTGTCTGTCATTATACCAGTACCAGGCAGTTTTGACTACTGTGGCTGTATAGTAGGTTTTGAGATCTGGCAGTGTGAGACCTCCTTCTTTGTTCTTCTTTTTCACTAGTGCTTTGCTTCTCTGAGGTCTCTGATGTTTAATTCTTTTAAGAGGTGACATAAGTTTGAGAACCAGTGGTATTAAAGGAAGAAATCCAAGCTTACTGAAAGAATTGGTGAGAAACAAGGCTCCAGGAATTGATGGAATACCCATTGAGATGTTTCAACAAATGGATGCTACACTGGAGGCACTTATTCATCTATGCCAAATAATTTGGAAAGCAGCTACCTGGACAACTGACTGAAAGAGCTCCATATTTGCAGCCATTCTAAGGAAAAGTGATCCAACAGAATGTGGAAATTATCGAACAATATCATCAGTATCGCACACGAGTAAAACTTTGCTGAAGATAATTTAAAATGATTGCAGCATTATATTTACAGGGAAATTCCAGAAATGCAAGCTGGATTCAGAAGAGGATGTGCAACAAGGGATAGCATTGCTGATATCAGATGTATGTTAACTGTGAAAGCAAAGAATACCAGAAAGATGTTTACTTGTGTTTTATTGACTATGCAAAAGCATTTGTCTGTGGATCATAACAAATTATGGATAACATTGTGAAGAATGTGAATTTCAGAATACTTAATTGGTGCTCATGTGGAACCTGTACATAGACCAGGAAGTTATTGCTCAAACAGAACAAAGGGATACTGCATGGTTTAAATCAGGAAGGGAGTATGTCAGGATTGTATCCTTTCACCATACTTATTCAGTCTGTATACTGAGCATATCATCTGAGAAGCTGGATTGTATGAAGAGGGACAGAGCTTCAGGGTTGGAGGAAGACTCATTAACAACCTGTGATACACATATGACGCAACCTTGCTTGCTGAAAGTGAAGATTGCTTGAAACACTTACTGATGAAGATCAAAGACTGCAGTCTGCAGTATGAATTACACCTCAACATAAAGAAAATGAAAATCCTGACAACTGGGCCAATAAGTAGCATGACAAATAGAGGAAAGATTGATGTTGTCAAAGATTTCATTTTATTTGGATCCACAATCAATACTTATAGAAGCAGCCATCAAGATATCAGATGTCATATTGCACTGGGCAAATCTGTTGCGAAAGACCTTTTTAAAGGGTTGAAGAGCAAAGATGTCACTTTGGGGACTAAAGGGGCACCTAACCGAAGCCATGATATTTTGAGTCACCTCATATGTATATGAAAGCTGGACATTGAATGAGGAATACTGAAGAAGAGTTGCTGCTTTTGAATTGTGATGTTGGTGCAGAATACTGAAAATACCATCTGTCCCAGGAGAAATGCAGCTGGAATGTTCCTTGGAAGAGAGAATGGCCAGACTTCATCTTACCTACTCTGGTCATATTGTCAGAAGGGACCATTCCCCAGAGAAGTATATCATGCTGGGTAAAGTGGAAGGTCAGTAAAAAAGAGAAGGGGCCTCAACGAGATGGATTGACACAGTGGCTGCAGCGATGAGCCTAAGTATAGCAATGATTGTGAGGATGGCGCATAACTGGCAGTATTTTTTTTTTTTTTTTGGTGTTGTACATAGGGTCACTATGAGTCAGCGCCAACTTGATGGCATCTGTCAACAACACCAACTCCATAGGGGTACCATGTACCTTATTTACACTATCAGCAAGATGTCCGATCCCCTTGGTAGGCTGTAAGCATCACACTTTTGAATATTCCTACCCAGTCATCTGGTGGGAGTCACAAAGACCACAGCTAGAAGAACTATATTAAACAGTTCACTGTACCACAGCCTGGTTTTCTCAACACAAGACTTCTGGCATGAAAATTATGACCAAATCACTGGAAGTATGTACCATGCACAAAATACAGGCAGTATTACCAAAGAAGTAAATAGTATTCCAAAGAGTTTAGGTCTAAAAAGTATCTAAGGGCTTTAGTTATTGACTTTAGAATAAGCACATAATTAGGGTAAGCTTGTAAAGTAATGGACTAATGTTCTTGTGTAGCTTATGAAAACATACAAGTGATTATAACGGGTCCATGTTAAGTGTTGCTTCTTGGAGCAGCTTACTAAGGTCTGGAAGTTAGTATTGTACTGGCAATATTTTGGTTAATACTTTTACATAATATTGTATTTGTGGAGATTCTTAGTACATAGTACATAGCCTTATTAAATGTTCTGAGAAATCTTACAGATTAAAAAAAAAAAAGCTAACATTGTTTTAATATGAGATCCTCAATTTTTTTATAACGGAACATAGCATCCTGTTTTTGGAAAAGACTAATAACTCTATACTTTTGCAACCGCTAAAATTTGCCATTGAGCAACTCTGACTTATGGCAACTCTGTGTGTTAGAGTAGACGTGTGTTCCATAGTGTTTTCAATGGCTGATTTTTTTGGAAGTAGATCTCCAGACCTTTCTTCTGAGGTGCCTCTGAGTAGACTGGAACTGCCAGCCTTTTGGATAGCAGTTGAGCATTTTAACTGTTTGTGCAGGAGACTCCTTGTGTTTCTGTATTGCCCACAAATTTCCTACAAATTCTAAGCTTTTTAAAGATGGCTAGTATTTAGGATGTATGAGAGGCTTTATTTGATGGAAAGGGTGACAGCGTAGTATATATATACCACAAGTAGACAGTTTTAACAAACTAACTTACATTCTCACAGTTTAGGGGAATAGAAGTCCAACAAGCTCTAGGAAATGCTTTCTCTCTCTGTTGGCTCTGGAGAAAAGTCCGTGTCTCCTTTCAGCACCTGTGGGCTTGGCATCCTTTGGAGATCTCCATGTGTCTTGACATCAGTCAAGAAGTCTAGGAGGTTCTCAGTGCAGGAACCCTGGGTTCAAAGGATGTGTGCTACACCCATTTCTTCTTTTCTGGTGACAGGAAATCCTTCTGATCTCTGCTCACTTGTTTAATCTCTTTTATATCTCAAAATAGATTGACTCAAGATACAACTGTATCTTGTAGATTACATTCTGCCGTATCAATGTAACTACCTCTATTCCTGCCTCATTAATCATTTGTTGTTGTTAGGTGCCATTGAGTCCATTCTGACTCATAGTGACCCTATATACAACAGAACGAAACAATGCCCAGTCTTCCACCATCCTTACAATCATTGCTGTGTTTGAGCCTATTGGTGTAGCCACTGTGTCAGTCCATCTCGTTGAGGATTTTCCTTTTTTTCAATGACTCTCTACTTTTCCAAGCACGATGTCCTTCTCCAAGGTCTGGTCCCTCCTGATAACATGACCAAAGTATGAGAGACAAAAGTCATTGACATCATACAGGTTAGGATTTAGAATACATACGATAATTACATCATATCACAAAATGAAGGATGTTTAAATAATACTGAGAATCACGGCCTAGTCAAGTTGACACATATTCTTGGGGGAACACAATTCAATCCATAAGTAGTGATGAAAACACATATATTTGGAGTCATATTGCTTAGGTGCATGACTGTATTCTAACCCTTAATAGCTATGTGATGTTAGGAGAACTTAACTTCTCTGTGCCTCAGTTTCCTCCTCTGTAGCTACCTCCATTGTACAGTATAGTTGATTATTCAAGAAAATTAATGTGAAGCACTTAGAACAGTGGCTGGAATATAGTAAGTGGTTAATAAATATTAGCTGCTGTTAAAAGTAATGGCTGGCATTGCAGTTGGAGACGTTGTTTCATAAAAGCTTTGTTTTTTCAAGTAACAATGGACTATTCTTTGAAAAAGGGAGCTTTGAAGGCATAGTGCCTAAGGCATTTGGCTGCTAACCAGAAGGCTGGGGGTTCAAACCAACCAGCTACTCCTAAGAAGGAAGGTTGGGCAGTCTGCTTTCATAGTGATACCGCCTCAGAAATCCAAGGAGGGGTCACTATGAGTTGGATCCGACTTGATGGCAGTGAGTTTGGTTTGGGAGCTCTGGTTTGGGAGTGCCTAAGGAGCTCGACTGCTAACCAGAAGGCTGGAGGTTCAGACCCACCAGTCACTCCTCGGAAGGAAGGTTGGGCATTCTACTTCTGTAGTGATACTGCCTTGGAAACCCAAGGGAGGGGTCGCTATGAGTTGGGTCCGACTTGATGGCACATAACAACAACAACAACAACAGTATTCTTTGAAAAATATTTTTATATTGCTGTATGTGTCTGCTTTTAAACAGTGAATCACTTAATAAACCTCAGCAGAACCATAAAATTGGAAAAAAACAAGGATTAGCAAAACAAGCATTCTTTGGGGGATATATAGCCATAAGGTTTGTGTTATGTTAAAATATATAGCAGATAATGTTGATTGCACTTGTATTCTACTTCTTCAGAGACTTCCAGTAAGAGGAGCAACATCTTTATTTGCCAAATGCATTTGCTTATCATATTTGTAGTGCATGTGTGGAGATCTCAGTGCATTTTAGATGTGGCAGTTTAGCTATAGGGTTAGCATATAAAATGTCTACTTTCTTTAAGAGTAATTTATATGAGGAATGTATTGAGGATATTAGAGATAACATTATGTCCTGCTTATGATCTCAGACTTTACACTGAATTATTTATTATTGCATTGTGTTAGCTGTTTTGCTGCTTGATGGATCATTTTACACCACAATATTGCTTCTGCCTAAGGAAAAAAATGTCTCTTCAGCAGTCTTAATGAACTCTAGAAAGGGTAATTTGATTTTTAAGATGGGACTTTGACTTGCTCTGGTGGTTACAAAAAAAATCCTGTATAATGCTTAGGTTTTTTTTTTTCCTTAAAACCATCTTTGATTCTGAGTGCAAAGTTGCTTTTCACCTTTATATACCAAGTAGGTTTCTTCCAGGAGTTATTTCTTAACATTTATTGATTTTTTTCCTTAATTACATATTTTTGCCAGTTCATTTTGATAGTTTAAGATAGTGGTATTTCTGAAAATAACTGAGGATGTACTTTTTTTTTTTTTTTTTTTTTAAAAAAAAAGGACTTTTAGTACCAAGGAGCCCAGATGACACAGTGGTTAAGTGCTTGGCTGTGTGCTGAAAGGTTGGTGGTTTGAACTCAGCAGCCACTACACAGGAGAAAGATATGGCAGTCTGCTTCTGTAAAGATTAGAGCCTTTGAAACCCTGTGGTTTGTACCTGGTGGGCCAGATAGGCAGGACTCATTGGGCAGGGACAACCCAGAATGACTAAAGCAGCACATAGGCTGAGAAAATAGTCATGGATGGGAGAAGATGACTGGTAATGATGAGTACAGAAAATGTTCTTTGGCCTCTGGGATGGTATCCTGTTCAGAAACTAAAATATTGATTGGCCCAAGCCATAGGTAATAAATGGGACAAGGAGTAGGAGTTGAAAAGTTAATGCCTGTTGTTTTTGTTAATTGCTGTGGAGTCATTCCTGACTCATGGTGATCCCATGTGTGCAGAGTAGAACTGTTCCATGGATTTTTCACACTCTGACCTTTCAGAAGCAGGTCACCAGAGCTTGCTTGAGGTGCCTCTCAGTGGGTTCCAATTACCAACCAGCCTTTTGGCTAGCAGTCAAGTGCTTTGTTTGCACAACCCTTAAATACCTATAGCAGTTGACAGATAGTATGAATGAATAGGGAATAGAAGTATCCCATCTTTTGTGTATATGAAACTTTTTCTGTTGTTTAATCTCCCTAATGATAGGTGCTATTCTTATAAAAAATAATAATGATGTTTTAAAAAATCATTTGTCTTTTATTTCTTAGTGTAAATAATTTTTCCCAACATTTTATTGTACTCTTTCAAAAAAATGCAGAAAAATTGAAGAATAGTAAAATGATACCTTATATACCCACTGTCTACATTCAGCTGTTAGTATTTTGCCAGGTTTTATAGCTGATTAATTTATTAAACCATTGAAAATGAGTTACATGACATCTTACTACTATACACTTGAGAATACACTTTTTAAAAATAAAAAATTTTGTTACATAATCATAACATCATCTTATAAGCAAAAACACACACGCACGTCCACACATTTAACATGTTATATATGCTCTGGGAAGACATTGAAGAGTGCCCAGGAGATGCTGATAGTTTTTTTTGAAAAATAACTCTTCTGTCTTCTGTTGCTTATTTTCTACAACAAAAGTGAAGGCTGCATTGACTCTGGGTCAGAGCAGATAAGATCTTTCTTGGACAACCTAAAACTCTAAGCATTGTCTTTTATAGGCATGGGGAACAGATACTACTGGGAATAAGTCAATCATCTCTGAGTTCGAATCTCCAGGTAAATGACAGGGCATATACCTGGACAAAAGCTAGATTTAGTATAAAGTTTTTAGTAGGAGGTCTGGACATTTAGTCATTTGTTAATATGCACTAATAATCATGTAAGTAAAAAGGAATTTAGAGTATAAAGAAAGCCAAAAACTTAATATTGAGTACTCTAATCACCCTTAAAATTTCCATTTAAAATGCCCTATTTTAGCAAGTTTTTGCATATGAATTCATACAGAGAGTACAACTGTGGATTTTGGGTCAAACTTCACTAGAGATTAGTATTGGGATTTTCTCACTTTCACCTAGAAGAGTAGTTGTACAAGATGTATGCATATAATTATGCTTTCTACTCTTCTGTGAAAGATACTCAGTAGTATGATTGGCTTCCCTTCTTAAAAGAATTTTTTTTGTTGTTGACGTGAATTTCACCTAGCATAAAATCAACTATTTTTTCCTTTAAATTTTATTTACTTTGCTTTCTTTACTTGTGGAGAATATGTTAAAAAAAAAAAAACAAACTCACTGCCCTCGAGGTGGATCCAACTCATAGTGACCCCCCCTTTGGGTTTCCGAGGTGGTATCATCACAGAAGTAGATTACTCAGTGTTCCTCTGAGGAGTGGCTGGTGGGTTTGAACCGCCAGCCTTCTGGTTGGCAGACAGCAAGATAGAGGCCAATTCAGCAGTTTCTACATGTACAAATCAGTGACATTGACTGCATTCGTCTAATTGTGTGATCATTTTCACCTCATTCTCTGAGTTTTTCTTGCCTCTTTAACACAAATTCAATGCCCCCTATATTTCCTATCTAATATTTCAGGTTGCTTTTGTCATTTTGATCCCATGTATCGTTGTAAGGTGCCGCTGAGTTGGTTCAGACTCATAGAGATCTTTTGGACAACACAATGAAACATTACACAGTTCTGTGCCGTTCTCACTATGGTTGCTATCCTTGAAGCCCATTTTTGAAGCCATTGTGTTAGTCCATCTCAATGAAGGTCTTCTTCTCTTTCACTGACCATTTACCTTAGGCATTGTGATGTTCTTCTCCAGAGACTAGTCCTTCCTGATAACATGCCCAAAGTACTGAACTGAATTTTCCCATCCTCTCTTCTAAAGAGCATTCTGACTGTATTTCTTCCAAGACAGATTTTTTGTTCCTCTGGCAATTGGTATAGGTTGGGCAATCCTACTTGCATAGTGATACTGCCTCGGAAACCCAGGGAGGGGTCACTATGAGTCAGGGCTGACTCGACGGCACATAACAACAACAACAACAACTGGCAATTGGTATATTTAATGTTGAATAAAATTGAATTAAATAACATAATTCAAAGGCATCAATTCTTCAATCTTTTTTCACTGACATGCTTTCTCATGCATATGAGGCAGTTGAAAATACCATGGCTTAGGTCAGGCAGACTTTAGTCCTCAGTGACATCTCTACTATTAACACTTTATTTTTATTTATTTATTTATATTGTGATTTGGGTGAAGATTTACAGAGCAAATTCACTTTCCATACAGCAGTTCACATACACTTTGTCATGTCATTGACCACAGTTTACCACAATGCAACAGCTCCCCTCCCACTTCCTACACATGTTACCTCTTCCCAGTGTCCATCCCTCCATACACTCCTGCCCCCTGAGCTGTCTCCCTGTGCATAAGCAGCCCTTCT
>NW_006921638.1:760085-765503 GCF_000298275.1 Orycteropus afer afer | reverse complement strand
TCCCTTCAAGGCTCAGGGGTCTAAGATTATCTTCTGTGTCTGTGTTAATTGGTTTCCCTTTTCTTTGTTGAAGAGGGTCTGTGCAGTCCTTCTGCCTAATCCGCCATCTTGCCGGAACTCTTAACATGTTTTTAAGTCAGTTAACTGGGATGTCCCATGAAACCATGACTGTAAACCTTCAAACCAAAGAACTGTATCCCATGAGTTACTTGGTTGTCCATAAGCAGCCTCAGCATTCCCACCCCTCTTGGTTTGTGTGTGTGTGTCACACAAGTTTTGCTCATTTGATTTTTTAAAGGTGCACAATTTAGACCTTACAGACAGCAGTTAAGAGTGGCTTTGCAATTCTACCTTAATCAATGTAATTTTTTCCATCACTATTAACCCCTGTTTCCCCCTCCTCCCTCCTGCCCTTGGTAACCACTAATAAACTTTGGTCTCTACACATTTACATTTAGTTGACTTTTTATTTAAATGAGGTTATACAATGTTTTTCCTTTGGGGATTGACTTATTTCCCTCAGCAAAATGATTTTAAGCTCCATCTATACCATAGCATGTATTAAGACCTCTTTTATTCTGCTGGCTGAGTAGTAGTCTATCATATGTTCTGTTTATGCATTCATCTGTTGATGGATATTTAGATAGTTTCCATCTTTTGGGTATTGCGAATGGTATTTGAATGAACATTGGTGTACAAGTCTCTGAGTCTCTGCTTTCAAGTCTTTTGATTATATACCTAGGAGTGGAATTGCTAGGTTATATGGTAGTTATATTTTCAATTTTTTGAGGACCTACCACACAGTTTTCCATAATGGCAATACCATTTTCGTTCCCACCAACAGTGGATAAGGGTTCCACTTTCCTCACATCCTGTGAGTATTTTTATCTTAGTCATCTGTTGTGTATTGAATGGTGTCTTCCAGAGTATGTGTCAATTGGGGTATGCCATGATTCTCAGTGTTATATAATTACACTTTTTTTAAACTGATGTAATTATCCTGTGTGTTGTAAATCCTAACCTCTGTGGTATTAATGAGGTAGTGGTAAGGACAGGTTTTTTAATGAAGGGGAATTCAGTCTACAGTCTTAGTTTGTATCTTGAGATGGTCTCTTTGGAGATGTGAAAGAGATTAAATAGTCCATCAGAGATCATAGGGACCTGACTACCAAGGAAGAAGAGCCAAGAGTGGAGTGCATCCTTTAGACCTGAGGTTCCTGTCTTGAGAACCTCTTTCATCTAGTAGAAGATTGACACCAAGAGAAATGGAGATCTAGGGATGCTGGGCCCACAGATGTTGAAAGGAGACAAGGACCTTCCCAGAGAGAGAAAGCCATCCCCTAAAGCTTGTGCCCTGAATTTAACTTCTACCCTTCTAAACTGTGAGAGAATGAATTTCTGTTTGTTGAAGCTATGCACTTGTGGTATTTTTGTTACAGCAGCACTAGATAATGAAGACACCATCTTAGTGGGAGTGTAATGATATCTTATTGTGGTTTTGATTTGTATTTCTCAGATGGCTAATGACACTTAGCATCTTATCATGTTTTTGGTGGATAATGGAATGTCTTCTTTGGTAAAATGTCTATTCAAGTCCCTTGACTATCTTATGATTGGATTATTTGTCTTTTGTTACCAAAGTTTTGTATATTTATTTTTGTTAGGTAATCTATTATTAAAAGCTAGGCTTGACGGTGTTATTACTATTTGTTCTTCTAAGAATTTTTTGCTTTTAGGTTGCACATTTAGGTTTTTAATCAATTTTGAATTTGTTTTTGTGTATAGTATGAGGCATGGATTTTGTTTTATTTTTCTGTATATGGAAATTCTATTTTCCCAGCACCATTTATTGAAGAGACTTTTCTTTTCCCATCAAATGGAGTTAGCACCCTTTTCAAAAATCAATTGATCAGGACTTCTGGTAAGATGGAGGAATAGGCAGACAAGCGACACAGACCCTTTTCAACAAAGAAAATTAAAACCAATTGACAGAGATACAGACGATTATCCTGGAGCCCTGAGCTTTGAAAGGAACTATACAGAAGTGGATTAGGCACCAACTAGTGGGAAAACCTGAACGGAAACAGTGAGTACAGAGATGATCAGAGCTGCAGACTGTCAGCTACTCTGACGGGACCAACAGCCTGAATATTTCCAAGTGGTGTTGGTACCTGAGAATTGACCTAAAAATCAGCCCTGATCACCAAGGGCTGCAGGGACAACTGCGCTGGAGGCCTATGACTAGGAAGAGAAATAGCAAAGAGGGAGACAACCTGAGCTGTTGACTTTCCGCTGTCAGGAGGGCATAGCCATTTTGATAGTTTACATGCAGCAGCCATTTTGGATATTTAAAGTGACCAAGGGCGCAGCCATTTTGAATATTTACAGACGGTGGCCATTTAGGATATTTAAAGTGACTGAGGGCATAGCCATTTTGAATCTTTATAAGTGGCAGCCATTTTGGATTTTAAAGTGATAGCATCCTCGTTCAGATTCCAAGGACCTAGGAATAGGCTGTGTTTGCCAGGGTCAGCAGGGACATTCAAGAGGCTGACAACAGGAAAGAAGACAGGTGGTAAGTGTATAAGTGCTGCCCACTAGCCAATAGAGGAGCACAGCACAGTACCCTGCTTCAGTAGATAACATACAAACCAAACCAATAAAAGGAAAATTGTGGGCAAGTCACTCCAACATGCAATCACCAAGTAAATATAAACACAAAAACATCACAATGCCTCGAAAACAACAGAGTATCACAGTCCATGCAAAGAAGCAAGATAAAGCAGGAGAAACAAGGGACCAGGATACAGACCCAGAACACATCCCTGAGGAAGACGCAGCATTGGAACTTCCTGGTAAGGAATTTAAAAGAATTATATTTAGGTATCTTCAATGAATTGAGAGACAGATCAAGGAAAACACAGAGAAAAGCCTAAAACAATTTCAAAAGACAATATAAGAACAAAATGACAACTTAAATGAAAAATTAGAAATGATACAAAGTCTACACATAGGAATCCAGAAGACTAATACTAAATTTTTAGAAATAGGTAAGACATTGAGTCAGCAAGGGAGCAGAATTGAATCAATGGAAGACAGAATTAGTGAGATTTAAGGCAAATACCTGAACACTTCTTTGGAAAGGGATAAATCAGAGAAGGGATCAAAACAAAATGAAAAATGCCTAAGGTTCGTGTGGGAGATCATCAAAAGGAATAACCTATGTGACATTGGGATTCCAGAACAGGAAGAGACAAATAAAACCACAGAGAAAATTGTCCAAGATTTGTTGGAAGAGAATTTTCCTGGTATGATGAAAGATGAAAATACATCCTTTCAGGAAGTCCAACAAACCCGAAACAGGATAGACCCCAAAAGAAAATCACCCAGACTTAACACATCAAACTTACCAAAACCAAAGATAAAGAATCATGAGAGCAGCACAGGAAAAACAAAAAGTTACCTACAAGGGGTAACCAATAAGACTAAGCTCGAATTTCTCGACAGAAACCGTGCAGGTGAGAAGATAATGGGATGGTATATATAAAACAGTGAAAGAGAAAAATTTCCAACCAAGAATTATGTACCCAGCAAAATTGTCCCCTCAAATATGATAGTGAAATTAGGACATTTCCAGATAAGCAGAAATTAAGGGAATTTGTTAAAACCAGACCAACCTTACAACTGATGCTAAAGGGTGCTCTTTGGACAGAGAAGCAACAGCAGCCCACAACAACTGACCATTAACACACATGATGGTATAACCCAGAAACCAACCCAGCTATGTAAGTATCCAAAGTACATAAGCCTACAAGATTGTAAACAGGGAACCAGAGACATCAATTGACAAATGAGGACAACTACAAACCAAAAAGAGGGGAAGAACTATGTCATTACAGAACTTCTAGATGGTAGGGAAGTCAAGACAACTACAAGATACAATGGACTGTTCTAAACTTGGGAAGAAAACTATAAATCACAGGGTAACCTCAAAGAAAAATTATAAACCTTCACATCAGAAAAGAGGACCAGCATAAATATTCAGCAAATTACTAAAACAGTAGCAATGAAGGAAGTGATAACACAGTTCATAAGCAAAATGAGCTCAGCATAGAAAATTATATGGAACAAAGAAATGGACACCATGAAAAAGCACATAACAAAAATGACAGCAACAAATACATATTTGCCGATAATTACATATCTTGCAAGGGACTTATATCTAAGATTTATAGCAGAAGAGTAGATGACTAAACTATTGTACATACACTTAATGGAATGCTATGCAGTACTAAAGAATAATGTACAGTCTACAAAACTTCGCATAATATGGATGAACTTGGAGGACATTACGCTGAGTGAAATAAATAAGTCAATCACAGAAGGACAAATACAATTTTAGTTCGTTGTTGTGGAGGGTCAAAGAAAGGTTTATATATGGAGGGAAACTTTCTTTGATGGTTGCGAAGGGTGGGAGGTGTGGGGAGGGAACACTTCACAAAAAAAAGCATTGAAAAAAAATCAGTTGATCATAGATGTATGAAAAGAATTATTTTTAAGTGAACGGTATAGTGGCATTTAGCACATTAACAGTGTTGTATAGCTACCACCTCTATGTAGTTCCAAAGTTCCAATGATTACCTTCCTTTCTCTTCTCCTTTTAAAATAATTCATTTTCCTCTTTTGCAGACATTTGTCCTTAGATGTATGAATGAAAGTTAATGACAAGAATCGTGTCCAGGTAGAATTTTTTGGAAAGAATGGAATTAGCTCACAGCTTATTGCTGAATGAAGAGGCATGCAGTCAACTAGGTGAAGTTCAGAAAGCGGAGTTTATTTTTGAGTGGTTGAGATATTTGGAGAAGCTCTTGCTAGCAACCAGCAGGGTAGGTAAAAATTACAAAAGCTGTTTGTTTTTTTTATTAAGTGCCAGATAATGTTTAATTCCTTTGGTTTGCTTTTCTGTTTCTGTGTAGAAAATCTAAGTTAGCTTTGAAATGCTAGCGTTTGTTAACACTGTGATAAAATGTCGTAATTATTCTTTTGCCTACCCCCAAAAATAGCATTTTTAATATTATGGGTAGAAGTTTGCTCTGGTCAGTAAGGTGGAAAAGAAGTTAACCAATATTTTTGTATTTTAAAATCCCGTTGACATTATGTCACTTTGACTCATAGTGACCATGTGGGACAGAGCAGAACTTCCCCATAAAGTTTCCAGGGATGTAATCCTTAACAGAAGCCAACCGCCACATTTTCTCCCACAATGTGACTGGTGTATTTGAACTGCTGACCTTCTTGGTTATCAGCCAAGTGCTTAACAATTATGCCACTGTTGTTGTTGTTAAGTGCCGTCGAGTCGTTTCCGACTCATAGTGACCCCATGCACAGCAGAACGAAACACTGCCCGATCCCGCACCA
>NW_006921638.1:759264-759985 GCF_000298275.1 Orycteropus afer afer | reverse complement strand
TACCAGTCGCTAGGACTAATTGTTTCCATGAATTTTGATTTTCTTCATTCTTCGTTACTCTGGACGAGGAGAGATCATCATTTCATCTAGATGGCAGCTTGCTAGCTTTTAAGATCCCAATCGCTATTTGCCAAAGTAGGAGGTGGAACAATGTTTTGTATAGTATGTTATGCCAATTGAGCTTGATGTCGCCTGCGACTATGGTCCCAAGCCCACATGTTCAACTACTCGGTCTCTCTGGGTAGCTGGCTGTGACCCAGCAGTGACCACAACCTTGCTCCTTGTCAGCTCTACTATACACCTGGGAATTCTGATCATTCACATAAACTTATAAGACCATTGTCTGCCAACCCTATATATGGTCTTGGGTACGCTCCCCATTTCATAGACATACCTAATTGTTTAGCCTGTCTACCCATTTATCCATCCATATACCCATGTTTGCCTTCACTAACAACGCAGTACTGTATGTGCAAAAGGGTTCATATTTGTTGTCTGTACCTCCCATGTACCTGTCTCTGTCTTTCTCATCCTCATTGCTGCCATATTGGTCACTCACATTTGGTACATTGCCCTTCTCTTCACCCACATCAATACTTATCTCTTTCTAACAGTGTTTCCTCCCCTCCCCTCCCACCCCTGGTAACCAACAATGCAAATGTCCTTCTACAGATAAACTTTTCCTTAACTTTTACAATAATGGACTAATACAATATTTGTC
>NW_006921638.1:731993-751459 GCF_000298275.1 Orycteropus afer afer | reverse complement strand
ATCAAATGCCTTTGCATAGTCAATAAAACACAAGTAAACCTCTTTCTGGTATTCTTTGCCTTGAGCCAAGATCCATCTGACAACAGCTATGATATGCCACTAGGACTCCTTTATTTTTGGTAATACTTATATATGAAACACTAACTATAAACCACACTTATCAGATTTCCTTTTCATTATCTTCTTTGCCTTGTGTTCCTCTATATCATGAAGCCCTGGTGTAGTATAATGCTAAATAAGGCAGAAGGAGTTTTACTTTTAAACATATGTGATGACTTTAAGGGGAATATGAATTGAAGTGGCTTTGAATAAATGTTCCTTATTAAAAAGCTCATGAAATGGATATAGAAAAGAAAAATGGCCACTCATACCCTTCACCTACATTCACTAGTTAACAATTTGTCATTTTTTTGTTTGATTGAATGATTTACTAAACCATCTGAAAGAGTATTTTACTTCTAAATATTTTAGCATATATCACCTAGAAATAAAGACATTCTTCTACATAATCACAATACCATATATGTAATGCAAAAGTGGTGCAAAAGCACTACTCATAGAGACATTTTGAATTATAGGACACTGAATCCATACACTTAATTAACGAATATCTCATTATGGAATTTTAGGCCTCAGCACCTAAATACCATTAACTTTGTAATGCTATCCTCTATTCCTTTTTCTCAGAACTGATAAATAAAAGGACTACATTATAGGTGCTATTTATAGGTGCTTTTATATGTGGAAGCTTGCAAAAAGAAAACAAATATTCCACTAAGCTTTGAAAATGGTCTAGGTGAAATAGGTAACTATTACAAGATCATCTCTGGTTGTGGTTACTGCCTCATTTATGCAAATATATAAAAATAGGGAAAGGAAGGCTTAATAGGTAAGAAGCTCTAGTTAAAGTCGAAATTTTCTCTACCTTTCAAACATTGGAAGGATTCAGAAGAAATGGAGCCCTCATCTTTTTTCACAGAGACTCCTCACTGCCATCAAATTGTTTCCAACTCATAGCGACCCCTCCTTGGGTTTCAGAGGTGGTATCTCTACAGAAATAGGTTATCCAGTCTTTCTTTTGAGGAGTGGCTGGTGGGTTTGAACTGCCAGCCTTTTGGTTAACAGTCAAAGGTTTTAGGCAGTATGCTACCAGAGCTCTCAGCGTAGTGCAGTCTAAAATTTATTTTTTGACAATGTCAGCAGGGCATAAGAAATTATGTGTTAATATGGGGTGGTGATCACATAATTACACAATTATTTTAATTTTCAATCAAAGTAATTTGTGTTCTTAGAGCTATTTTAGGAAGTTCTTAAATATATGAAAGAAAAATCATATTAGAGCCATGTAATTATTGTGACTTTGAGTTGTTTTTTTGTTGTTGTTGTTTTTATTTATTTATTTTGTTACCTTCCCTTCTAGAGTGATGTGAGGGAGAAACAGAAGACTATTGTTCAACAGCTTCTGTCTTTGTTGAATAATGCCCCAGGGCCTCCTACGCGAAAACTCCTTGCTAAAAATCTAGCTATTCTTTATAGTATCGGAGACACATTCTCTGTTTATGAGACAATCGATAAATGTAATGATCTTATTCGTAGCAAAGATGATTCTCCAAGTTACCTTCCGACTAAACTGTAAGTTTTAAAACATTAAAGCTGACTAGAAAACTAAATAGTGCTTCCTTGTCATATGTTTTCTGTAAAATGCACATACTATTTGATAGTTATTTTGAAACTAAATAGTTTTACTCATTCTCTTTCCATTGACTGAGAAACAGTTCTTTTAAAAAGTATTTTAGACATATTTGAAATCTATATTTGGAATCCAGAATTTTCTCACTAAAATTTTAATAGTTGCACATTTAAGAAAAAGGTATTTTACTATCTTTACAATTTCAGTGTTCTTTTAGATTAGTACTTCTTGGTGGTGAAAATTCATGATAAATATAGAAAAATACTCATATAAGATCACAAAAAGAACAGCTTCATTTCTCTCTCCATAGGAATCAGTTAATTTTATCACCTATTATTTTAGAGAAAGCAAAGAGTTATGTATCTGTAATACTAGTCCTATAGAAATTTTGGTTGGTGTAATTTTTAGCTTATTACAGGATATATTATCTCATTAAGTTTTTAGACTTAAAAGTTGATGTGAACACTGTTTTTTTATTTTTCTTAACTTTTATCTTTAAGTCCATCTTTGATTATATAGTACATGAAATTGAGTTCTGTTAAAATATTTACAGATTTTTGTTTTGTTAAAATAGTTGAGGGGATATGAAAGTACAATTTTTAGATACTTAACAAGTATCCTACCTTAGTATTTAACCGTAGATTTGAAAAATTTTATCATTTAAAATTATAATCGAATAGTCACCTTTATATGTTCTAAGATTTTTTTATTGCTATTTTGTTGTTATAACTGATTTCTAATTTAAATGTTGTTTCAGTGCTGCTGTTGTATGTTTGGGTTCCTTGTACAAGAAATTGGGTAGACTGTTGGGTAACACCTTCACTGATACAGTTGGAAATATTCTTAAAGCTGTGAAGAGTGCAGAGGTAAGTAACTATAATTTCAAATAAAGAATAAAATGGTAGCATTTTTTGGTGAGTATTCTTTTCTTTCTTTTTTTAAATTGTGATTTGGGTAAAAGTTTACAGAGCAAATTCATTTTCTATACAGCAGTTCATACACATTTTCTTTTATGACATTGATTGCAATCCCCATAATATAATAGCTCTCTTCCCATTTCCTGTAACCATGTCATCTTGGTAACATTTTATAGATGTTTAGCTTTCTTAACCACTTAAAAGAGCTTCACATATAGAAATCATACTCAAATTTATATAGAAATATATTCATAACTGCAATATTTAAGTGATCCACATTTTTTTTAGTTTGTTTATTGACTCCTTATTAGAAAATAAATAATACGATGGAATTTCATATATTCACATAAACCCAAATGGGCAAAAACTAAAATTTTCCTGACAGTTCTATTCCTTCTCTTCACATTAGCACAATCCTTACATCTGGTGTTAGTCACTAGTGCAAGAGCAAATGCTTATCACCAGAAACCCAGACACATAGTTGGTAATCACTGTATAACCAATGGATGGGTGAATTATTGTACCAGCAACAAAAGGAGATAAGGAATATAACCAGAATGGAAAAGGGTACAGAGTACTTAAGTATGCACTAAGATCTGAATGGTCTTTGAATTGCCAGGAGAGTAAGTTCTCACCCATATCATCCTTAACTAGTTTGCATCATTTACTACTGAGGAAGACCCTTTATTCTGGATTCTATCACTTCATTTGCTTTCCAACATAACTGTTACCTGTCTCCAAATTCATTTGACTTCCAAAATAAAGTAAGCTCTTGCCAACTTTATTTTTACCAATCAGTATATCTATATATCAAAAATTTAAAGTCTATGACCCTTCTATGTAAGGATACCTTACTTAGAAACATAGTCTAAAAAACAGCTCTGAAATACTTTATAGACATGGTGGGTAGTTACATATTTTTTTAAAAGTACCAAGATAAACATGGGAAAATTCAAGTGTAAAAACAATTAAGTTTCAAGAAGAATGTTGTTGTTATTGTTATTAGGTATCATTGAATCCATTCTGATTCAGAGAGACCCCATGTACAACAGAACAAAATATTGCCTGATCCTGCACCATCCTCACAAGTCATTGCTGTGTTTGAGCCCATTATTGCAATCACGATGTCATTCCATCTTGTTAAGTGTCTTTTGTCTTTTTCACTGACCCTTTACTTTTCCAAGCATGATGTTCTTTCCCAGCAACTCGTCTCTCCTGGTAACATGTCCAGAGTCTCACCATCCTTTCTTCTAAGGAGTATTCTGACTGTGCTTCTTCCAAGACAGATTTGTTCATTCTTCTGGTAGTCCGTGTTACGTGTTTTTTGCTAGCATCATAATTCAAAGGCATTGATTCTTTTTTATTCATTGTCCACCTTTCACATGCATTTGAGGCAGTTGAAAATATAGTGGGTTAGGCTAGGTGTACCTTAGTCCTTAAAATGATATCTTTATTGTTTAACACATGAAAGATGCTTTTTGCAGATTTGCCCAATACAGTACGTCATTTGATTTCTTGACTGCTGCTTCCATGGGAGTTGATTGTGGATTCATGTAAAATTAAATCCTTGACAACCTCAATATTTTCTCCGTTCATCATGATTTTGCTTATTGGTCTAGTTGTAAAGATTTTTATTTTCTTTATGTTGAGGTGTAATCCATACTGAAAGTTGTAGTCTTTGATCTTCATGAGGAAGTGATTCAAGTCTTTTTCACAGCAAACAAGGTTGTGTCATCTGCAGATCCAAGGTTGTTAATGAGTCTTCGCCCATTCCTGATGCTGTGTTCTTCATATAATTCTGTTTTTTGGATTATTTGCCCAGCATGCAGATGAAATAAGTATGGTGAAAGGATACAACCTTCCTGATTTCAAACCATTTAGTATCCCCTTCTTCTGTTTGAGTGTCTTGGTCTATGTACAGGTTCTTCATGAGCCAAGTTAAGTGTTCTGCAATTTCCATTCATCATAGTATTATCCATAATTTGTTATGATCCACATAGTTGAATGCCTTTGCGTAGTCAATAAAACACAGGTAAACATCTTTCTGGTATTCTTTGTTTTCAGCCAAGATCCAGCTGACATCAGCAGTGATAGCCCTCATTCCATGTCCTCTTCTGAATCCAGCTTGAATTTCTGGAAGTTCCCTATCAATGTACTGCTGTAACCATTTTTCAAATAATCCTCAGCAAAATTGTACTTATGTGTGATAATATTTGATGATTTCCACATTCTTGTTGGGTCACCTTTCTTTGGAGTGGGCACCAATATGGATCTTTTCCAATCAGCTGACTGGGTAGCTGTCTTCTGTATTTCTGGGCATAGATGAGTGAACACTTCCAGCATTGCATCTGTTTGTTGAAACATCTCAGTTGATATTCCATCCATTCCTGGAGCCTTGTTTGCTGCCAGTGCCTTCAGTTCAGCTTGAACTCCTCCTTCAGAGCTATTGGTTCTTGATTATATGCTACCTCCTGATATGGCTGAATATCAACCAGTTCTTTTTAGTACAGTGACTCTGTATATTATTTCCATCTTCTTTTGATGTTTCCTGTGTCATTCAATATTTTACCCATAGAATCAGTCCTTAAATACTGCACCTCAAGGGTTGACTCTTTTCTTCAAGGTGCAGCTTTTTTCCTTTCAGCTTGAGCAATGCTTAGCATGATCTTCCCTTTTGGGGACAGGTAAGGCAGGTCGGGGCATAGCCCCCAGGCAGCAGGGAGCAACTGTAGACAGTTTGGCCAGCAGAAACAGGTAGGGGGTAGCCCAAGAAGTGAGTGGAGCAGTTGGAACAACTAAGGGAGGCAAATATGTCTATTGGTTTGTCGTACTGTGGTGGCTTGTGTGTTGTTTTGAGGCTGAAGGCTGTGCAGGGGTGCCCATGGTGGACCAGTTTCAGTGGAACTTCCAGACTGAGACAGACTTGGAAGAAAAGAGTCCATCCACTTCTCAAAGAATTGGCCAGTGAAAACCTTATGAATAGTAGTGAAACACTGTCTGATGTATTACTGGAAAGTTTTATGAGTAGCTCTGACACATTGTCCAAAACAGTGCCAGAAGATGAGCCCCTCAGGTTGGAAGACACTCAAAATATGACTGAGAAAGAGCTGGCTCATCGGAATAGAACCTACCTTGATGTGGATAAAGTAGAGCTTTTGGGCCCACCATGCTATAGTGGCACAACTCAATATGAGAAGAAACAGCTACAAACATCCATTGATAATCAGAACATGGAATGTACAAAGTATGAATCTAGGAAAATCAGAAGTTGTCAAAAATAAATTGGAATGCAGAAAGATTGGTATCTTAGGCATTAGTGAGCTGAAATGGACCAGTTTCGGCCTTTCTGAATCAGATAACCATATCTACTATGCTGGGAATGACAAATTGAAGAGGAATGGCATAGCGTTCATCGTTACAAAGAATATTTCAAAATCTATCCTGAAGTACAATGCTGTCCATGATAGAATAATATCTATACACTTACAAGGAAAGCCAGTTAATAATACTGTTATGCAAATTTACGCACCCACCACCAAAGGTAAAGATGAGGAAATTGAAAATTTTTACCAACTTCTGCAGTCTGAAATTGGCCAAACATGCAATTAAGATGTGCTCATTATCACTGGTGACTGGAATGCAAAGTTGGAAACGAAGAATCGCTGGTAGTTGGAAAATTTGGCCTTGGAGATAAAAATAATGCTGGAGATCGTGTGATAGAATTTTGCAAGACCAATGACTTACTCATCCTGAATATCTTTTTTCAGCAACACAAATGGCGGCTGTACACGCGGACTTCACCACATGGAATACACAGGAATCAGATTGATTACATCTGTGGCAAGAGGCGATGGAGAAACTCAACACCTTCAGCCACAACAAGGCCAAGAACTGATGTGGAACAGACCATCAACTGCTCATATGCAAGTTCAAATTGAAGACAATTAAAACAAGTCCATGAAAGCCAAAATATGACCATGATTATATCCCTCCTGAATTTAGAGAACATTTAAAGAACAGGTTTGATGCATTGAACACCAGTGACTGAAAACTAGAGGAATTGTGGGATGACATCAAGAACATCATCCTTGAGGAAAGCAAAAGGTCATTGTAAAGACAGGAAAGGAAGAAAAGAGCAAAATGGATGTCAGAAGAGACTCTGAAACTTGCCCTTGAATGGAGAGTAGCTAAAGCAAATGGAAGAAGTGACAAGATCAAAGTGCTAACAGAAGATTTCAAAACAGCTCAAGAAGACATAGTCAGTTATTATAATGAAATGTACAAAGACATGAGTTGGAAAGCCAAAAGGGAAGAACATACTCAGCATTTCTCAAACTGAAAGAACTGAAGAGGAAATTTAAGCCTCGAGTTGCAATATTGGAAGATTCTAAGGGCACTATATTGAATGATGCAGGAAGCATCAAAAGAAGATGGAAGAAACATACAGAATTGCTGTACCAAAAAGAACTCTTCAATGTTCATCCATTTCAGAAGGTGGCATTTAATCAAGAACTACTGGTATTGAAAGAAGAAGTTGAGGCTGCACTGAGGGAAGTGGTGAAAAACAAGGCTCCAGGAATTGACAGGATACCCATTGAGATGTTTCAACAAACGGATGCCATACTAGAGACGCTCACTATACCAAGAGATTTGGAAGACAAGTGCCTGGCCAACTGACTGGAAAAGATCGGTATTTGTACCCATTCCAAAGAAAGGTGATCCCATAGAATGTGGAAATTACTGAACAGTATCATTAGTACCATGCACAAGTAAAATCTTACTGAAGATAATTCAAAAGTGGTTGGAGCAGTATATTGAAAGAGAACTTCCAGAGGTGCAGGCTGGATTCAGAAGAGGATGTGGAATGAGAGATATCATTGCTTATGTCAGATGGATCTTGGCTCAAAGCAGAGAATACCAGAAAGGTGTTTTATTGACTGCAAAGACATTTGATTGTGTGGATCATAACAAATTCTGGATTTGAGAAGAATGAGCACTCCAGAACACTTAATCATGCTTATGAGGAACTTGTACGTAGACCAGGAGGCTGTCATTTGAACAGAGCAAGGGGAAACTGCATGGTTTAAAATCAGGAAGGGAGTGCATCAGGATTGTATCCTTTCACCATACTTAATCTGCATGCTTAACAAATAATCTGAGAAGCTGGACTATATGAAGAAGAGCGTGGCATCGGAATTGGAGGAAGACTCATTAACAACCTGCATTATGTAGATGACACAGTTTTGCTTGCTGAAAGTGAGGATGACTTGAAACATTTACTGATAAAGATTGAAGAATACAGTCCGAAGCATGGATTATACCTCAATATAATGAAAACAAAAATCCTCACAGTGAGACCAGTAAGCAGCATCATGATAAGTGGAGAAAAGATTGAAGTTGTCAAAGACTTCATATTACTTGGTTCTACAATCAACACCAGTGGAAGCAGCAGTCAAGATATTAGACATCATATAGCATTGGGCAAATCTGCAAAGGTTTCAAGTGCTGAAGAGCAAAGATGTTCCCTTGAAGACTAAGGGGCACTTGACACAAGCCATGGTATTTTTAATAGCCTCATATGCATGTGAGAGCTGGACAGTGAAACAGGAAGACCGAAGAAGAGTTAATACTTTGGAGTTGTGGTGTTGGTGAAGAATGCTGAGAGTATCGTGGACTGCTAAAAGAACTAACAAATCCATCCTGGAAGAAGTGCAGCCGGAATGCTCCTTGGAAGCAAAAATGGCCAGACTTGGTCTCACCTACTTTGGTCATGTTGTAAGAAGGGACTATTCCCTAGAGAAGGATATCATGCTTGGCAAAGTGGAGGGACAACAAAAAAGGGGAAAGCCCTCAATGAGATGGATTGACACAGTGGGTGCAACAATGGGCTCAGGTATAGCAAAGATTGTAGGGCTGGCGCAGGACCAGGCAGTGTTTCATTCTGCTGTACATGAGGTCACTATGAATCGGAGATCACTTGATGGCAACCTAACAACAACTCCAGGTCTTTACACATTTCATAATGATTGTTTACCTTGTCCTCTCGAGCTATCCTTTGAAATCCTCTGTTCAGCTCTTTCATGTATCATTTCTTTCATTTACTTTAGTTACTCTCCATTCAAGAGTAAGTTTCAGCATCTCTTCTGACATCCATTTTGGTCTTTTATTCCTTTCCTGTCTTTTTACAGAGTTTTGCTTTCTTCACATACAGTGTCCTTGGTATCATCCCACAACTCATCTGGTCTTTGGTCATTAGTGTTCATTGGATCAAACTGCTTTTTGAAATGGTATCTATATTCAAGTGGAATATGTTCAAAATTGTACATTGGCTGCTGTGAACTTGCTTTCATTTTCTTCAGCCTCAGCTTGAACTTGAATATGAGCAATTGTGATCTGTTCCACAGTTGGCCCCATAGTTAGTCTGACTGTTAGTATTAAGCTTCTGTATCGTCTCTTTCCACACATACAGTCTATTTGATTCCTGTGAATTCCATCTGTCATGGTCCATGGGTATAGTCTCAGTTGTATTTGCAATGAATAAGGTGTTGGTCTTGCAAAATTCTATCATGTGATCTTTACTGTTGTTCTGTCCCCAAGGCCATATTTTCCAAATACTAATCCTCCCTTTCCAACTTTTGTATTCCAGTCAGCAGTAATTACCAATGCATGTTGTGATTGCATGTTTAATGAACTTCAGACTGCAGAAGTTGATGGTAAAAAAAAAAAAAAATTCTTCAATTTCTTTGTCTTTGACATTAGTGGTTGGTGCATAAATTTTGAATAATAGACATATTAATTGGTTTTCCTTGTAGGCGACTGGATATTATCCTATCACTGACAGCATTGTACTTCACGATGGATCTTGAGAGCTGCTCATTGTAACAATGAATTCAGCGCCATTTTTTTTCAGTTTGTCACTCCCAGCGTAGTAGATCGTATGATTATCTCATTCAAAATGGTCAATACCAGTCCATTTCAGTTCACTGATGCCTAGGATTTCAATCTTTATGCATTCCATTTCATTTTTGAGAACTTCTAATTTTCCTAGATTTATACTTCATACATTCCATTTTCGGATTGTTACTGGGTGCTTGCAGATGTTTCTTCTCAATTTGAGTCATGCCCCATCAGCAAATGAAGGTCCTGAAAGCTTTACTCCATCCACACCATTAAAGTCAACTCTACTTTGGAGAGGCACCTCTTCCCTAATCATATTTTGAGTGCCTTCTAACCTGAGGGGTCATCCTTGGGCACTGTATCAGAGAATGTTTCATGACTCTTTCATAGAGTTGTCTACTAATGTGTCAGACAGTGTTTCACTGCTATTCATAAGGTTTTCAGTGGCCAAGTTTTTCACAAGTGGATGACCCCTTCCTTCTTCCCAGACTGTCTTAGTCTGAAAGCGCCACTAAAACCTATCCACCATGGGTGGCCGGCCCTCTGGTGTTTCAGATACCAGTGGCATAGCCTCCAGCCACACAGCAACATGCAAGCCACCACAGTACAAAAAACTGATAGACAAGTGATTCTTCATTTTATAGTAACCATTTATTGAATGCTTATCAAGATATAAATTTTGTGCTAAGTGCTTTTCATATAACTTCATTTAATCCACATCAACTCTGTGAAATTGGCTTTATATTGAAATAAGATTTTTCAAATTATAAACACTTCAAGCAACTGTTACTATTTCTTGATGTCAGAATGAGTTGCTTAGTATGTACAAAAAGCTGAATATTTCTCTAATATGTGAGATAAAGATCAGTGCTTCATGCTATTCTTCACAGTGGGATTTTGTTTTGGTTTTCTTCATTTAAAATACTTTTCTTTTTTTCTCTCTGTGGGTAGTCTCAAGGTCGATATGAGATTATGTTAAGTCTGCAGAATATATTGAATGGACTAGGAGCTGCTGCTGCACCTTGCCACAGGGATGTTTATAAAGCTGCTAGATCTTGCTTAACAGATAGATCCATGGCAGTTCGTTGTGCTGCTGCAAAGGTAAAATTTATAAACAGACTTTATAAAAATTCATATGAAAGAATGAAATAATTTTATTCCTGTGAAGTATTAGTAACAGTTCTGTGATCTTAAAACTACAGCCTTGGCAAGCAGCTAGTACTAACTATGTCATTTTAACATAAATAAACTGAGCCCCAGAGAGTTATGTGGATTTCCCAAGCTGCTTCTGGTAGTTTGAAACACATTGTCAGAAGGTGGGAGTTCAAGTTTCCTGCCTCTTAGTACTCTATTAGGAGCTCTGGTAGCATAGTGGCTAAGACACTTGCCTGCTAACCAGACAGCTGGCGGTTCAAACCCACCAGCCACTCCTCGGAAGGAAGGTTGGGCAATCCTACTTCTGTAGTGATACTGCCTCGGAAACCCAAGGAGGGGTCGCCATGAGTCGGGTTTGACTCGACGGCACATAACAACAACAACAACAACAGTTCTCTATTATACTTCCTTTCTTTAATTGTGAAAACTAAAATCTACGTAAAAAACCAAACCCACTGCTATGGAGTCCATTCCAACTCCTAGCAGCCCTCATTGGGCTTCCGAGGCAGTAAGTCTTTGTGGAAGTACATTGCTCGGTTTTCCTTCTGCAGAAAACTGCCAACCTTTTGGTTAGCAGTCAGATGCCTTAGGCACTGCGCCACCAAAGCTCCTAAAATCTACATGTAAGGCTTAATTTTTGTTTTAAAGTGATTTGTTTTGTTTTTAATCAGGTCTTCTAAGGATAATTACTTGGTTTGATAGTACAGTAAAGCTGTTTTTCTCTATTGGGATTTTCCTCACTTTTGTTCATAGCCAACAGATTATTCATTTTTTATAGCCTTCTGAGCTACAAATGGGTCTCCCACCAGCACCCCTTTGTGGGTCCATTGCCTTATGTAGTAAATCTTTATTATGTTTAGTAAATGTTCCATTGTCCCTACAATAATTTTTTAGATACTTTGATTTTATATATTACTTGTGTTAGACCTTAATAGTTTCTATTAGCTTATATAGATGTGAGTCTGACATTTATATTTTGTTTTTTACTAATCTGTTTTCTCAATTGAGTAGTGTCTCCTTGAACTTCAGAATGAGGCTGTCTTTATGTGGAGCACGGACCTGGACAGTGTGGCCACACTATGTTTTAAGTCCTTTGAAGGTTCCAATTACGATGTGCGAATTTCTGTTTCAAAGCTGCTGGGCACAGTATTGGCTAAAGCTGTAATTTCTGTACATCCAGGAGCAGGTAAAATTCATGTAATACCTTTTAGAAAGTCTTTAGTAATTTTTTCCCAGTTGATTTAAACAAACATATCTGCAAATGTTTATTGCTACTCCTTATTACTTTTGAAAAGAGATAGGCTATAAACCAATCTCATGTGTACACATTGCTTTAGGTCCTAAGAATCTGTTCTCAAACAAGTCAGTACAAAATTTGGGAAAAAAACAAATTGTGTGTTTTACCGAGTTATGTTATGGGCCATTTTAAAATGTAGACTATGAGATGTTATCCAATAGGAAAACTATGTAAATGTTGAGAATTTCTTTTAAGCAGCTTAAGTTTATATACTATTTGGCTTGCCATTTTCTTGGTTAGTATAAGAAAGCAATGGGTAGATTATTCCAAAGAACAGATACATGCAATTTACTATATTTGGACAGTTTGCTTTGTTTTTATTTCTTGTTTGTACATGTCTAGACATAAGGATGGAGTATTCTTTGTAAACAAGGGATTTTGCTTGGGTTTAATCTATAATGTAGGAGTCCCTGAGTGGTGCAAACAGTTAAGCACTCAGCTGCTAGCCAAAAGGTTGGTTGTTCAAATTCACCCAGACGTGTCTTGGAATATAGTCATAGTGATCTGCTTCTTAAAGGTCATAACCTTGAAGCAGTTCCATTCTGCATACTTAGGGTTGCCATGCATGAGAATCAACTCTATGGCAACTAAAAGCAACCTATAGTGTGTGTGTGTATATATATATATATATATATATATATATATATATAAAAGACACTAATCAATATGGAAAGCTCATTTTATCTTTTTCCAAACATTAAACTCTGTCACAAAAATTAAATTGTGATTGTTTTGTAGTACTTTACTCCTCAAACATCCTCAAATAGCAGCACTGTTATCATCTAGGAGCTTATAAGAAATGCAAAAACTCAGGCCCCACTCAATAAAAATTCTCATTTTAATAAGATCTCCAGATACTTTGTATGCACATTAAAGTTTGAGATACATTGGTCTAGATAGAAATGTTTCATTGCTATGTAAAGGAGGATTCTAGTTTTTTTTCTAAAGCAGTTTGTCAATCAGAGATGAGAGAGTATAGGTGATCCTGCTTATCTCCAATTGAGACCTGTTGTTTTAAAATGTACAAGATTGTTTTATTGTGATTCTTTTAATCTTGAAACTCACTTAGAGTCTTTTTTTATATTGAGAGGTGAAGGGAGCCACAAAGAAACTCAACCTGTAACAAAGAAAAAAAAAAAGAGTTGGAGTATTTAAGATGTTTTAAGTCTTAAGTGACTAAGGAAATTGAAAGTATGTTCAATTAAACCCTCTTAAAAATGTGAATTGGTCGTTTCCAAAATTGTATCATTGGCACTGGCTTATAGTTGTGCATTAAAAAAAATTAAAATGTAGAATTTCATAATAAATATGAATAATATTTACACTAAGGCCTCCCATAGAATAGCATTAAACTAATACTAGGATTTTGTAGTCCAACTTAATATAATGAAGAATATTTTCACCCACACTAAAAAACTTTGGCTTAATCTTTTGTTAGAAATTCTGTTATCGTCTGTTAAGTTTGAATTGTATTATAATCATTTTTCTACAACTGAAAAGTGGTCTAGATATCATTGTTTGTTTTTCTTGAGTAGTCACTAAGAGTTGACAACATAGTGCCACATTGCTTAATAACTATGGTAGTGGTTTATATAACTCAACCACAATATGTAAAGATTATAAGGTAAAGAATTGGAATGGTTTTCCTAGTAAAACTAATAGACTTCAGTTAGCCGGTATGTCATACTAAAGCACTTAAAAAGCAGAGATTGAGTATGGACTTTTTCCTGACATTGAGAGAAGTTGCCAAGGATTTATGTATTCTTTGAAATTAATTCCTGATCATGTACCTTAACGCTGTCTGGCAGTCATACTGTATTTTCCTAGTCCATTCCCTTTCCCACTTTCCTAATTGACTATTTTACACCTTTTTCTCACTTCAAACCTCTTTCCCCATCTCACTTTCATTTAATAGCCTATGTTTCATAGACTTCACCTACAACATCTATTTACCTACCAGCATCTGTATCCATGTGCTCTGTGACTTTTCTGCTGTTACCAAAATGAATTATCTGGTTTCCTATTAAAGCCAGTCCTTTCAGTGCATATTAGAGTCTCACCTGTTGAATGACATTGTTGTAGGAAGTCTCCCCTCTTCTATATCAATTTTCCTCTCCCTCTGAGATTATTCCCTACAGCATACACACACTTTTATTTCTTCCTTCTTAAAAAAAAAAAAAAAAAAAATCTTGTACCTTTATATCCTCAGCCATCCAGAGCCTCATTTCTCTTCTTCCCTTTGCAGCAAAATTTCTCAGAAGAGTTCTTGATACTCATTGTCTTTAATTCCTCTCCTCCCATATCATTCAAACTCATTTCAGTTGGGGTTTTTCCTAAACATTCCACCAAAACTATTATTATAAAAGTTACCAGTGATATCCATATCCATTTGTTCATTTATGAGTGCTTACTCCTTTTATGGAAAAAAATAGACAAAATCCTGTGCCAATATGGAACTTAAGTTCTTATGCTTCATTGTTGTAAGGTGCCATCGAGTTAGCTCTGATTCATAGTAATACTATGTACTCCAGAATGAAACACTGCCCAGTCCTGTGCCGTCCTTAAAATCCTTCCTAAGTTTGCGCCCATCTTTGCAGCCACTGTGTCAGTCCATCTTGTTGAGGGCCTTCCTCTTTTTTGCTGATCCTCTACTTTGCCAAGCATGATATCCTTTTCCATGGAATGATCCCTTCTGACAGCATGACCAAAGTAGGTGAGACTGAGTCTGGTCATTCACTCTTCCAAGGAGCATTCCAGCTGTCCTTCTTCCAGGACAGATATGTTTGTTCTTCTGGCAGTCCATGGTATTTTCAGTACTCTCTACTAATACCACAATTCAAAGGCATCAACTTTTCATCAGTCTTCCTTATTCATTGTCTATCTTTCATATGCATATGAGGCGATTGGAAATACCATGGCTTGCTTTAGGTGCACCTTAGTCTTCAAAGAGACATCTTTGCTTCTTAACACTTTTGCAGCAGATTTGCCCAGTGTAATACAATGATCTCATTCCTTGACTACTGCTTCTGTGAGTGTTGATTGTGGATCCAAGTAAAATGAAATCCCTGACAACTTCAGGTATTTCTTAAGCTGAAAGAAGTGAAGAAAAAATTGGACCTCAAGTTGCAATATTGATGGATTCTACAGGCAAAATACTGAACAATGCAGGGAGTATAAAAAGATGGGGAAAATACACAGAGCCACTGTTCAAAAAGAATTGGTCAGTATCTAACTATTTCAGGAGGTAGCATATAATCAAGAACCAGTGGTTTTGAAGGAAGAAGTCCAAGCTACACTGAAGGAATTGGTGAAGAACAGGACTCCAGGAATTGATAGAATACCCATTGAGATGTTTCAGAAAACAGATGTAGTGGTAGAAGCACTTACCCGTTTATGCCAAGAAACATGGAAGACAGCTACTTGGCCAGTTGACTGGAAGAGATCAATATTTGTGCCCATTCCAAAGAAAGGTGATCTAACCGAATGTGGAAATTATTGAACCATATCATTAATGTCACATGCAAGTAAATCTTGCTGAAGATGATTCAAAAACAGTTGCAGCAGTGTATTGACAGGGAACTTCCAGAAATTCAAGCTGGATTCAGAAGAGAATAGGGAGTAGGGAATATCATTGCTGGTGTCAGATGGATCTTAGCTGAAAGCAAAAAATATCAGAAAGATGTCTACCTGTGTTTTACTCACGATGCAAAGACATTTGACTGTGTGGATCATAACAAATTATGGATATCATTGCAAAGAATGGGAGTTGCAGAACATTTAATTGTGCTCACGAGGTACCTGTACACACAACAGGAGGCTATCATTTGAACAGTACAAGAGGATACTGCATGGTTTAAAATCAGGAAGAGTGTGTATCAGAGTTATATCTGTTCATCATACTTATTCAGTTTGTATGCTGAGGAAATAATCCAAGAAGCTGGACTGTATAAAGGAGATAGCAGCATCAGCATTGGAGGAAGAACCATTCATAACCCGCAGTATGCAGATGACACAACCTTGCTTGCTGAAAGTGAAGATGACTTGAAGCATTTACTGATGAAGATCAAAGACTATGAAAGTCCTCACAACTGGACCATGAAGCAGCGTCATGATAAATGAAGTTCTTGTATTTAGTATTGCTAAAATCAGTGGGTTATTCTGAGTCACCTTACTTGACCTTTCAGCAGTATTTAACTCAGTTGGTCTTCCTTCAGATTGTTTTTTCCCCTAACTTTTAGGACCTCAGGCTCAGTGGTTTTCCTTCTTCCTCACTAGGTATTCCTGTACAGTCTTCTTTGCTGATTCCTAATCTTAACATGGAGGAATGCCTCATGGCCTATTACTTGGTTCTCTGTTCTTTCTGTGTATGTTCACTCGCTTGGTGATCTTATCCATTCTCATAACTTAAATACCCTTTATAGGTATTCTTTGGTTTATATTTTTAGCCCAGACTTCTCTCTTGGATACCAGACTCTCATATTCAGCTGTCCATTTGGCACCTCTATTCAGACATCTGCTTGATATTTCAAGCTTGTTTGAAGTATCTTTATTGCTCCTCTCTCACATATATACAGACATACTCTACTTATGGTCCTGCTCCTCTACATTTATCACAGCACCATCCTTCCAGTTGTTCAAACCAAAACTCCTTGATGCCATCCTTGACTTTTCTGTTTCTCTCACATCCAGCTTCTAATCCTCTTGACTATCTTATATACATCCAGAACCTGAACTCCTTTGAGAAATGGCTAAATTTTGCTCTGGGGAAGCCAAGTCCAAGATGAGCCTCGGAACACCTTGTTTTGCCAAAAAGTAAGGAGCTTCCACTGGTCAGTTTTCAGAAGAGACTGCCACTAGGCAAGCCCAGGACAGTATTAGAATCAAAATAATTAATGACAAATGCTTTATAGCCTAATCAATAAAAAAAGAAGCTAAGAGTATATATGGAAAGTAAATAAAAAGGAGTAATGGAAAGTTCTTTATCACAATAGAATGCCAACTAATAAATATAGAAGGAATGATCTTTAGAAAATGATTATTTTTGCAATTATTGTAATAATTTATGCAGTTAAGATTCATCAGTAGACCCTTGGATGTAAGTTTGATAGATTATAGGATATTTGTGCAATCTTGAAGTATCACTATGCAGATTACATAGCAATGACAAAGGAAAACAGTAATCTTATGGTGGAGAAACCTGACAAACCCACTTTATTCTAGTTTTCAAAGTTAATGTCAGTCATGTAAATAGTAGGGATAGACTGACACTATGCCTTTCAGTGTTTTGATGTTATGTACTGAGACGCATACAACATCATTTATGCAGTTTTTCCTGCCAAAAATTCTAAGGAAATACCAGACATACTCAGTTACTCAGTTGAGGTCTATTCTATTAAAACAACTGGCCATACATGTATTCTTCAAAAAATACTTATATCATGAAGGCAAAGAAAGGCTATGCTAATATTTTAAAGGACACTAAAGCATGGTGGTTAAATGTAATACATAATCCTAACTTGGACAAAACATTTGCTATAAATGTAAAGCACATTGGTGAAATTTGTCTTTGGATTGCATATTAAATAATATTCTATTAGTATTAGATTTTATTAATGTGATATAATACACTGGTTGGATAAGAGACCATCTGGCCTTAGACAATACATGATGAAGTATTATGGGCTAAGGGTCTTCATGTGTGCAACTTTCAAATGGTTTAATAAGAAATATATATATACACATACATATATATATACACAAACACATATATGAAGTCAGTATCAAAGATATATAAAAGAGTGATAAAAATGGTAAATCTAGATGAAAGGTATATGGGATTTCTTTTTACTATTGCAAATGTTCTGTAATTTCCATTTTTTCTAGTAAAAAGCTTTAAAATTTATATATATATATATGTCTCCAGTTTCCATGCACTGCACTGAAATTTCTTAATCTAAGGCACCGTCATCTCTTAACTGAATTATTAAATTTCTCCTCATCCATCTTCCTACTTCTACGTTTGCCACCCTCTATAAGAGCTCTGGTAGCATAGTACCTAAGGCACTTGACTGCTAACCAGAAGGCTGGCGGTTCAAACCCACCAGCCACTCCTCGGAAGGAAGGTTGGGCAATCTACTTCTGTAGTGATACTGCCTCAAAAACCCAAGGAGGGGTCACTATGAGTCGGGTCTGACTCTGGCCCATAACAACAACAACATAGGTGCTCAGGTGGTGTAGTACCTAAAGCATTTTGCTGCTAACCAGAAGGCAGGCGCTTCAAACCCACCAGCCAGTCCTCAGAAGAAAGACTGTGCAGTCTACTTCCGTAGAGATACTGCCTCAGAGAAACCTAAGGGGGGGTCACTGTGAGTCAGAAACAACTCGATAGCAGTGAATTTGTTTTTTATAGTCTGTCAACAAAACACAACAGCAGAGTGATAGATTCTGTCACTCCCCTGCTCAAAGTCCTCTACTGGCTCCTCATTTCACTCATACTGTTTAAACACTCTGCAAGGTCCTAGCACTGGGCAGTATTTGTTCTGTTGTACTTAGGGTTGCTTTGAATTGGCACTGACTCAGCAGCACCTAACATCAGCAGCACAAAGTCTTATGTCATCTATCTTATCCTTGCACTCTAGCCTCTCCTGCTAGACCTCTCCATAGCTGCCTCCACATTGCTGTGCTTGAGCACACTAAGCATCAAGCCTTTTTTCTGTAGCTGTTTCCTCTGCTTAAAACAGTTCTCTCCAGATAACAGAGGCTAATTGCCTCACTACCCTCAAACGGCATGCAAATACTCTCTCAGTGAGGCTTAACTTAATGATACTATTTAAAATCTAAAACACTTGCCCTTCTGCCTCAGTACTCCTGACCTCATTTACCCTGTTCTGTTTTCTCTGTGACTCTTAATCACTGTATAATGTACTATATGTTTCGTTATTTATTGTTTTTTATTGTCTCTTTTTCCTAGAATTTATGATCCATAGGGCATGGATTTTGTACTTGTTTTCTTCCTACTAATGTTTCTATTCCATATGTCAAGATAGATTTTCATTGGTCTCAGATGGTTATCCCCTTTTTAAAATTCATCATTGGATTCTTTGTTCATAACTAACTTAGTTTAACATAAACTATTTTATTTCTCCACTGCTATGTGGCTGAAGTCTATGAGCATCAGAGCTTATGACCATCATTTTTCAGAAGAAGAATAAAAGGGGAAAAAATGGTACCTTTTTTTTGTTAAGGATCTAGTTGGTTTGAGGATAATAAACCCTTTAAGGTAGAAACTCAGCAATATCAAATTGATGGTAAGCATAAACATTCCTGCCCAGGCTAAGACCTCTTAACTATTATAGCCTAAAGGCTGACTGAGTAGTTTAGTAATACTTAGCTTTGATTTCTTCAGAGGTGGAGGAAATAATAAAAGCTGCACAATCATTTGAGAATTTAAAAAATTGGACATGGTTATTTTACATAAATTTCATTAAGAATTGCAGAGCATTTGGGAAAA
>NW_006921638.1:710618-721970 GCF_000298275.1 Orycteropus afer afer | reverse complement strand
TAGGTTTCACATTTAAGTCTTTGATCCATCTGGAGTTTGTTTTTGTGTGTGGTGTGAGGTACATATCTTGTTTCATTTTTCAAAATAAATTTTTTTGTTTCATGTTTTTAGTATCTTAAAAGAATTTTCAAGACATTGGGTACTGATTTCATTCATGGAGAGCTAGGGAAGTTTACTTTTGTTCTTTTTTGTTGTAAAGTATACAGACTGTTAGCCTTTTAACTTCTTTTATTTTAACTACATTTGAGGAAAAGAGAGCAACAGGGCATGATATCAAAAGTGGTGTACACTTTAAGATGTCATTGACGTGGTACTTCAGGGACTGTTATGACATTGGAACACATTGTGTGCATTGTATTGAATGTCCTGTAATTTTGCATTTTGTTTGAATTTTTATTTCTGTTAACATTGGCTCTTTGCAAATCAAGATCATGTATTAAAAGTCAGTCTACCAGAAGAACTAGATGGTGCCCAGCTACCACTCTCAACCACTTGGAGGGGGATCTCTGTGGGAGATCCTGGATAGAGAGGGAGAACAATGTGGAACAAAACTCAAAATCATTTGGAGAAGAAAAAGGGGGGGGACCAGGTTTGCTTGTCCAATAGAGACTGGTGGAACTACTGAGACTATGGCCCCTAGCTGTGCCCTTCAGGTCTGGAACTGAACCCACACCTGTGGCTTCTAGCCAAACAAAAGGCAAGCATATGAATTGAATATTTACTTACCTGAGGTAGATACACTCCTTGGAGAGAACAATCATGAGAGAACAAAGGGCTGTTTATGCACAGGGAGACAGCTCAGGGGGCAGGAAGGCATGGAGGGATGGACACAGGGAAGTGGTAACTATCGAGAGGAAGTAGGAGGGGAGCTGTTGCATTGTGGTAAATTGTGGTCAATATCATGAGACAAAGTGTATGTGAACTGCTGTATGGAAAGTGAATTTGCTCTGTAAATTTTCACCCAAATCACAATTAAAGAAAAACAATTTCAGTTTGTAAAATAAGAATTACAGTTTTATTTTGTTCTTCATTACAGCAGCTTCACGTCAAAGCATTCGCAAAGTATCCCTGGAGGAAGTTCTGGAATTATTAGGAACAGGGTTTCTACGTGGGAGTTCAGGATTTCTTCGAGCCAGTGGAGATATGCTGAAAGGAACCAGTTCAGTTAGTAGGGATGTTCGAGTTGGAGTTACTCAGGTTGGAATCACAAACCAGAATCCAAATATAATCTTGACTGGTCTATATGAAAGTTTCAATACTTAACTCCAGGCAGAAGTAATACCATGCAAGGTCATAATCATAAATTGAAATAGTGAGGTCACCTGTTTTTTTTAAAACCTGGGTTACAAGTAACAGAACCTCATTTACCCTAAACAAAGGAAACTAAGTATGAGGCTATCACACAATATGTTTTAAGTTCCTAGTAATGGAGAAACTTGGTTTCTTTTGAAACATAAGACAGCACTTTTTTATTTCTAGGCTTTGTATTTTCATGTGTCTTGTGGTTTAACATGTTTTCCATTGTTTTTTTTGTGTGTATGTGTGTACAGCAAAATGTAAACTATTAGGTACATATTGGCAAAATTTCCATTTTATAGGATTTTAACTCCTAAGTAAAGATTATAGCATTTAATTTATTAAGTGCTTAAATTCTCGGTTCTTAAACAAAAATTTAAAAGCATAACCCTTAGGAAAAATATCTTAGTATAAAAAAACACAGGAACCTCTGCATTCTTTCCTTAAACAATCTTTTGTCATAGTGCCATTATGGTTCATAGCAAACTTAATGATTTTAAAAGTTCACCATTGTCATTGCCTTATAGTGTATGGTATTGGACTTCGTGGAAATACAAGATATGCCAATGTACTCATAATTAGACTTTGTACTTCTAAGAAATCAATTGCATAAGAAAACCAGCTATCACTGTATCTTTGGAGTAAGACAAACCTTTGATATTCATGAAAATAAAAATCAGTGATTTATCACTGTAAACATTTCCTTTCAGGTTTCTAGAACCTAATTTCCCTTAGAGGTACAGTGTTGGAGCATAGTTAATTCTTAAAATGTGTTCATCAGTTTGATTTAGTTTTCCTTATTCAGAATTTTAAATAGCTTGAAACCTCAGAAAAGTTCAGAAAAGCCACAGACAGCTTTTACATATTTAGCTGACTGTTGGCTATCCTGAAACTTCTCAGTCTGACCAAAATAAAACAAAGGCAGCATAAATGAAATTCAGTTGAAAGACCTAAGTGCTCCAGTTTTGGCTTTAGTAAATTCAGAAGAGAAAATACTATTACATAATTGGAATGATTTCATTTTGAAGATAAAAATTCCTTTCTTATTTTTAGGCTTACGTTGTATTTGTTTCAACACTCGGAGGAGCTTGGTTAGAGAGAAATTTTGCTACCTTTCTTTCTCATATTCTAAGCCTTGTGTCACAGTCATACTCTAAAGCCACTCAAACGCAGATTGATGCTGTCTGCTGTCGCCGTTGTGTTTCTTTCATCCTTCGAGCTACTATAGGAGGCCTTCTCGGAGAAAAGGCTCAAATTGCTGCTGCCAGGGATATTTGCCAGGCCATCTGGAAACAAAAGAAAGTTGTAGGTATGGATCTAGTAAGACTGAAGGAGTTGTCCCTTTGGAAAACCTAGACTGAGATACAATTTTCTTAACATGAAAACTTCTTTTTATAATAATAGAGGTTATTTGTTTCAGAATAAATAAATTAACATGTAGATGAAATATAAATTATCTACCTTGGTAAGAACTAACAGTTCAGGATTTAAAGGCCTGGTGATAATAGTCACTCAGAATTCATGATCTGCTTCCTACAGAAGTTAAAAGATAAATTGTTTTTGAAACAAATTAGTTCTCAGTAACTGTTAAAAAACAAAAAGGTACACTTTGCTTATCTTGAGTATCATTAAAATTGGAATCGTAAAAGAGTAATAAGGGCTCTAAATCAAAGTTGCTTGAACTAAATAAAATTAAAACCAATTCCAGGCAAGTTGATTCCAACTTAGGGCAATCCCATGTGTGCTAGAGGAGAGCTGTGCTTCTTAGGGTTTTTAATACTGATTTTTGGGAAGTAGATCACCAGATCTTTCTTCTGGGTGGACTTCAACTGCCAACCTTTTGGTTAGCAGCGGCCCTGTTAACCATTTTTACCACCCAGGACTCCTAGATCAAACCACACTGATCTAATTCTTCCTTTATTGATGCAAGTTTCCATTTAGTATTTTAGTTACTGGTTCAAGAATTTCATATAGATTAAGTGAATGATTTTAATTTTTGCATTTATATTTTTCTCCTCCTAGTACTCATTCCTTTAATATATTTTAATAAAACAGTGATCGCATAGTTAATTCTTGCACTTCAATCAGATGCTGTAATGAATGATCGTAATTTGGAAACCCGGGTTGAATCCACAGATGTAGCAGCCAACCAGCATATGCTAGTATGTGCTTTACAAGAACTTGGAAATCTTATACACAGTCTCCGCACCACAGCTGCACCTTTGCTACAAGATTCAAGTGCAGGTATTATCTGTTGTTTATGACTGGTTTGAATACTTTGTTTTTACTTTCAATCCAGGCAACATTGCCAAGAAAGGGAATCTCCTTCATATAGCTCACTTATGGATTCCACCATAGATTTATTAGGGATATTTTATAAAATAATCAAAGTTATGAAAAAAAAAAAGTATTTATTTGAGTCTTTTTTGCTTTCTTAATAGAGGAGATTCTCCAAATAGGCCTTCTCCTTTCTAGGGATATTTGTAAGATAACATGGAAATATTTACCTTAAATCTCCTCTCTGCAGTAAAGCGAGTATAGGGAGCTCTGGTGGTGTAGTACCTAAGGCACTTGACTGCTGACCAGAAGGCTGGCAGTTGGTTCAACCCCACCAGCCACTCCTTGGAAGGAAGGTTGGGCAATCTACTTCTGTAATGGTACTGTCTCAGAAACCCAAGGGGGGGTCATAATAAGTTGGATCCTACTCAGTGGCAGTGGTTTTTTTTGTTTTGTTTGTATTTTCAGTAAAAACACGAGTTTCTGTGTGGTACAAATAATTCAGTTCCTCAAAGATCTTTTCAGCCTTTTTTTCTTTATGTATTTAAAAATTATTTCATCATTTTTATAACAGCTTTATTGAGACTTGATTCTCATACCATAAAATTCACCCTTATAAAGTATATAATTCATTGGTTTTTCATATAGTCACAGAGTGTGTAATCATCACTACTATTTACTTTTAAAACATTTTCATCACCCCAAAAAGAAACCTTGTACCCATTAGCAGTCACCACCTCTTATATTCCCACCTCTAGTCCCTGACAACCACTAATCTGTCTCTCTGGATTTATCCATTCTAGATGTTGCATTTAAATGAAATCATGCAATCATGCAACTTATGTGCTTTTATGACTGGTTTCATTTATTTGTTGATGTTTTTAAATAATTTTAATAGCTGTTGTCCTTTGACTGTGATGCACATTTCCCCTCAGCTGAGAAGCTTTACATTGTTACTGTGTTTGTAAATTGTTTAATCCTAGGACACATATTACTTAAGTAGCATTCAACATGAATCTGTTGTAATATGTTTTGATGAAGGTGTTTGTTGAATCAAAGCAAATGTAGGCTTTTTTCTGATTGGTGGAAGTATTCTACTATATTCATAGTTGATTAGTAGGCCACTGAGGACTCAGCAAACCTTGGTTTTATTTAACATTTTGTTCTCCGGTAAGAGCGAGACAGTAGATAGTATTTGTACTAGATATATAGATAGGTATATTAAAAGGGATGAGAATATCCGAAGACGTGGCAAAATGTGGTATTTTTTCTCTAGGTATTTTTGGTACTTATTGATAATTTTTAATTCTTAGTACCAGATTAGGAGTTCTGGTGGTGTAGTGCCCAAGGCATTTGATTGTTAACCAGAAGGCTGGTGGTTCAAACCCCCCAGTCACTCGTCGGAAGGAAGACTGGGCAGTCTACTTCTGTAGAGATATTGCCTTGGAAACCCGAGGAGGGGTCACAGTGAGTCAGAACTAACTCGACAGCAGTGAGTTTGGTTGGTTTGGGTTTTTTTGGTAGTCCCAAATTAGTAATGATCTCAAGATAAAGTAAGCAGAACATTGGCTCATTTCACAAATAAAAATTTTCTTTTCTATTTTGATTTAATTTAGTTTTCATAACATAAATTATTAGAGGTAATTCTTGGGAGCAAAAATTATTTACAAACATTTCACTTTGGATTAAAATAAACTTTATATCCATATATGACTTTTTCATGGCTGATTTTTATTTGTGTACGTAAGTTATAATTTGTCTATCCTTTTTCCTTTCAGGCATTCTTGACAGTGTCATTTCAGTTATTCTTCATCCTAGCATATCTGTTCAGCTAGCAGCAGCTTGGTGTTTACACTGTATTGCTGTGGCATTACCTTCCTACCTAACGCCACTATTAGACCGTTGCCTTGAACGACTTACTGTGCTCAAGTCTTCACCCGAAGCAGTGACTGGCTTTAGTTTTGCTGTGGCAGCTTTGTTGGGAGCAGTAAAACATTGCCCTTTAGGAATTCCTCACGGAAAGGGCAAGGTAATGATCTCATTCTCCATATACAATAATGATCTTTCAAGTTCTTCCTAAAAACATCATAGTCTTTTTGTGTACCACCTAGTCAAAACTTCACAGGGCAAATAATTGTACTACTCCTTAAATGTACTTAAATTATACTACTTCTCAGTTATACTACTCCTTAAAAGTTAAATATTATCAACATAATTACTGTGGAAATACAAAGAAGTAGTTAAAGAAATGTTTTATCCACATTTACATAGGAATACTTTTTGTGTTTTTTGCTATAAATATCTCTATTTAGTAAGAGAATTTGATCATGAAGGCTTTATTTTGCTATCTAGTCCTGCAATATAAGTGCATTTAAAATTGCATTGTAAAGGGCAAGGAGAGCTGCAAAAGAAATCTTAAACTTCATTCAGTGATCTTATAGTTAGCAGTATTATTTTGAAATTAACTTATATGTATTGTAAATTAAAGCAGGCAATTAATTACATTAATGCTGTTAGGAACCTTAAGAAGAAAAGAACAATGGCTGTAGAATCAAGAAAGTTAAGTAAAACTCCATTTGTTAAATTTGAATTAGAAATGTCAGTAAATTCATAATTTTATTATTTCAAAAATATTTAAATTGTCACTCTGTCTAGTGAAGAAACCTAAAAACAGTGACAATTCAATAGCGGTAAATACCTCCAGTGCCTAGATTGTAGTTCTAAATACCATTTACACCAAAAGGAATCATGTCTCCATGGAGGAATGGCTAGTTCCAGTTGTCTGGCAGAAAATGCACAGTGTAAGCCTGGGTCATGCCAGAGAGCAAAAGTCATAAAAGACTGCCGAGTTCGTGTTAAAGGGAGGCAATTTAAGGGATTCCCACTGACCTAAGACAAGATAATGTGACCATCAAAAGGAATAATTTATTGAGTGAATTGAAACTTATTAAAGATATAAAACCCCATGAGTTCGTAGTGATACTAAAAAAGAAAAAGGACAAAAAATTGCGTAGATACTTAAAAAAACAGGTTTCTGGACAAATGATACATAACCTAGTGAGTAAATAACTCAATTTTTTTTTTAATAACTCAGTTTTAATGTACAAAGAAATTTGAAGAAAACTACAGAAATTTTCATGTGATGTTTTTAGTAAAATACAGATAAGTAAAGATAGGATAGGGATTTTTTCTGTTTGAATAGCTGGGAAATAGAAGAGAATATTAATATTGTTTGACAGCAAAAGCCTATTAACCAAGACCTCACAAACTTATAAGTATTTTTATAGAAACAGATCACTATTGTTCTTTTTTTAATAATTAATTTGATTTTTGTTGTTGTTGGCAGTATACACACTAAATATACACCAATTCAACAATCTCTACATGTTCAGTTCAGTGACACTGATTACATTCTTCAAGTTGTGCATCCTTTCTCACTTCCTTTTCATAATTATTCCTCCATCATTACCATGAACTCGTTGCTTCCTAAGTTTCTTCTCACCATCGTTTCTTTCTTGTTGCCCCTCCAGTGTCATTAGTAATGAATATTGCAGTATATAACCCCCACAGTTTAGGTTATACAAAAGAACATGCTGTACCTTATGAAAATTCCAAGTATATTTGAGCTTTGTCCACAACTTTGGAATAAGGTGATTGACAACTTTGGGAGGTGAAATTATTCATTTAAATTTATTATTTTAGCTGTATTCTGAATTAAAACATATCATACCTTGCTGAGTAAAAGTTGTGTAAACTTAATTTCTTCAAATCTCATTAATTCAGACAGACAGGATTCCTGCTGCCCATATTGTATTTGAACATTCTTTATGAGAGAATATCCACTTGTTCTGATATCAACTAGATTGATTTGTTTTGTCTTCATTCTTTTCAAGTGTCATCTATTGATTATATCCACCACTCATCTGACAGTTTGTGGTGGATTGCATGTTGCTGTGAGACTGGGGCTATGCCACCAGTATTTCAAATACCAGCAGGGTTACCCATGGTGGACAGGTTTCAGCAGAGCTTCCAGACTGACAGACTTGGAAGAAGGAAGAGGCCATCCACTTCTCAAAGAATTGGCCAGCGAAAACCTTATGAATAGCAGTGAAATATTGTCTGATATATTACTGGAAAACTTTATGAATAGCCCTGAAACATTGTCTGATATTGTGCTGCACGATGAGCACCTCAAGTCAGAAGGCGTTCGAAATACGACTGGGGAAGAGCTATCTCCTCAAAGTACACCCATTGAAATATTTCAACAAACAGGTGCTGCCTGGGAGGCACTTACTTGTCTATGCCAAGAAATGTGGAAGACAGCTACCTGGCCAACTGGCTGGAAGAGATCCATATTTGTACCCATTCCAAAGGTGATTCCACAGAATGTGGAAATTATCGAACATTATCATTAATATCACATGCAGTAAAATTTTGCTGAAGATAATTCAAAAATGGTTACAGCAGTATACTGACAGGGAATTTCCAGAAATGCATGCTGGAGTCAGAAGAGGACGTGGAAGAAAGGATATCATTGCTTGATATCAGAAAGATGTTTACTTGTGTTTTATTGACTTTGCAAACACATTTGATTTTGTGGATCGTAACAAATTATGGATAGCATTGAGAGGAATGGGTATTCCAGAACACTTGATTTTGCTATCAGGAACGTGTACAAGGACCAGGAGGCTGTTGTTAGAGCAGAAAAAGGGAATATTTTGCATGGTTTAAACAAAAGGGAGTGCATCGAGGTTGTGTTCTTTCACCATACTTAACACAGTCTGTATGCTGAGCCAGCAATCCGAGAACATGGACTATATATATGTTCAGCATCAGGATTGGAGGAAGGCTCATTAACAGCCTGAGATACGCAGATGACACAATCTTCCTTGCTGAAAACAAAGATGCCTTGACGCACTTACTGATGAAGGTCAAAGACTATAATGTGCTGTATGGATTATACTTCAACATAAAATGAAAATCCTCATAACTGGGCCAGTAGCAGCATCACAATAAAAGGATGAAAGATTGAAGTTGTCAAAGATTTCATATTTCTTGGTTTCACAATCAACACCAGTGGAAGCAGCAGTCAAGAAATGAGATGACATATTGCACTGGGCAAATCTGCTGCAAAAGACCTCTTTATAGTGCTGAAGGGTGATGATGTCTCTTGGAAGGCTAAGTTGTACCTAACCCAAGCCATGGTGTTTTCAGTTGCCTTACATGCATGTGAAAACTGGACAGTGAATAAGGAAGAATGAAGAAGAGTTGATGCTTTTGAGTTATAGTGTTGGTGAAGAATACTGAAAGTACCATGGATGGCCAGAAGAACTAATAGATCTGTCCTGGAAAGAGTGCAGTCAGAATGCTCCTTGGAAGCAAAAATGGCCAGACTTCGTCTCACCTACTTTGGTCATGTTGTCAGAAGGGACCATTCCCTGGAAAAGGGTATCATGCTTGGTAAAGGGGAGGGTCAACGAAAAAGGGAAGACCCTCAACAAGATAGATGGATTGGCATAATGGCTGCAACAGTGGGCTCAAGTATAGCAAGGATTGTGAGGCTGGTGCAGCAGTGGGCAGTTTCTTTCTGTTGTACATGGGGTAACTGTGAGTCAGGGCTCACTCGAGAGCACATAACAACAACAACATTGATTAGACTGCGGGGGAATCTAATCATAAGTTGATGGGTTGTTTTAAACTACACTAGGCTTCCTCTTTGGCAATAACAAAGTTACATTTTTAAATAAAAAAACCTTTATAGTCTGGCCATTTTTGCTTCCAAGGAGCATTCTGACTGCACTCTTTCCAGGACAGATCTATTAGTTCTTCTGGCCATCCATGGTACTTTAAATTGTACATGAAACATATCACTAATCTAATATTATATGGAACTTAGAGTTGGTTTAATAATATTTCTCTGGGTAGATGTTTTCAAAATTCTAACTGGGGCTAACTAGTATCAAAGAATAACTCAGAGACGTTTAGTTCATTATTAGTATACTGTTAGTTCTTTATATGGGAGATCAGTCAATAAAATGATGTCATCCAACAAAGGCAAAAAGGAATTTTTATATAAAAGAAAAAGCGGGAACAAGAAACTACAGACAGTCTGGGAACAGTGAATCAATCTTGTTTGCACATTTTTTGGTTTAACTTGACTAGCTGGCAGCTAGCAATGAAGTCAGGCTAAACATGTTTTTGAATAAGTGAACTAGAGGGTATCAAAGAAAACAATATGTTTCCTGGTCTTTGCAGAATTGTAAGACTTCAGCTACAGAACATAAGTGGCGAGCCATCTTTCCATAGTATGTATATGTCACCTTGTAATACTTGGTGCTTTTCCAGAGGTGACTACTAACAGGGATGTTTATTAGATGTCTCCTGGTCTTTTTACCATGAAATACCTGTTTATTCCTCCCTATTGTTTTTTATCTGTCTATTTCATAGACTTTTAAAGTACATTTTAGTGAATCCTACTCTACTGTGAAAATTATTTTAGTGTGAATATTTTACTGCTTTTTACTTTGATAGCGTACTGTCTCTGGAAAGATTATTTTCAGTCACTTAGATATTAAAGTCACCTAATTAGATATGTAGAGTTTTTAAAAGGGAGATATAACTCCTATAATGAAACTTTTCTGGTAATTACGTATCTAGGAGGATAGTTGCTTAAAACTAAAAGTAAATTCAGAAACCCTGTGAAGTTATACTTGAACAGTCTTACAATTTTGTTACATATGCTCTACAAAGCATTATAGGATTGCTGTGTACTACTGAATACACTAGTATTTAACCTTAAATATTTAATTCTGTTTTTCTTTTCCTTATGACAGAATACTATAGTCTAGTCTTTGTGAATGACATCACTTATATAGAGTTAGTATTGCAGTATTATTATTAGTTGCTGTCATTTCTTTAAGGAGCTCTGGTGGTATAGTGGATAAGGCATTTAGCTGCTAACCAGAAGGGCAGCAGTTCAAACCCACCAGCTGCTCCACAGTGGGAAGACTGGGCAATCTACTTCCATAAAGATTCACTGCCTTGGAAACCCAACTGAGGTAGCTATGAGTTGGAATCAACTTGATGGCAGTGAGTTTGGTTGGTTTGTCATTTCTTTAGTAGCCTATAAACTGATACACCTTTTTTAAAAAACAAAAAACCTTGTTCTTCTAATCCAAACTAGATTATTATGACATTAGCAGAGGATTTGCTGTGTACTGCTGCTCAAAATAGTCGCCTTTCAACTCAGCGCACACAAGCTGGATGGCTGTTGATTGCCTCTCTGATGACATTGGGTAAGTCTTATGAAATTCTGTGTAACTAAGAATTACTTGAGTTTCTGAATGTAAGATATTCTAATATGTGACTTGAGAAGACTAACTTTTACTATATATATGAATTTGAATGTCCTCCCAAGACTTTCCTTCTAATAGTCACCTTTGGAAGCCTTATCGTTACTGGATTGCTCAAAATATTTTCAGAACTCCTCTTTTGAATTTCTCTTCAAGATTGAGAGGATTAGCCAGTTTGACCTTTTTTCAGGCTTAAGTCTGAATGACTGACTTTTTCAAAACTTACATTCACCTTCAGAAAATAAATCATTTCTATAAGTTTATGTGAATGATCAGAATTCCCAGGTGTATAGTAGAGCTGACAAGGGGCAAGGTCATGGTCATTGCTTGGTCATAGCCAGTACCCAGAGCGACCGAGTAGTTGATCCTGCGGGCTTGGGACCATAGTCACAGGGGACATCAAGCTCAATTGGCATAACATACTATA
>NW_006921638.1:703923-709835 GCF_000298275.1 Orycteropus afer afer | reverse complement strand
AGTGCCATTTTTTGGTATCTGACTAAGTTTACTTTCAGATTTTTCTCTATTTCCACAACCAATTGTATGTGACTATGTGTACATGTGTGTACATCCATGCACACAAACACAAACCTCTTGCTGTCACTTATTCTTAATTACCTCACTCTATTTCCCCTCTTTTAATCCAACTCAAGTTTTTTTTTTTTTTTCATGGTACTTAATCAAGAAAGTAGTAAGAAGTATTGAGTCAAGCTTATTTTACTATGGAGATTAATAAATGTCTAATTAGCATATGGCTAAAATTAGTATTTACCGTATAGCTAAAAACAAATCAGAAAGAAAATGGAGGAATTATTTTTTTTAATCTACTAAAGTCCATAAATTGAAGAGAAAGAGATGAGCTTTAATTGCCCCTTCATTTTGCCCGTAGGCTCTTACCTCTTCCTGTGCAAATAAGGCAAAATTTTGAATGATTATTACATATTACTCAGCATTATATACATACATACCATGAGCCAGGCACTATTCCACATATAAACTTATATAAGCCTCAGAAACTATCCTATGAGGTAGATACTGTTATTATCCCCACTTATAGACAAAGAAACTGATGCACATAAAGGTTAAGTAACTTATCCAACGCTGTACAACTAGTAAGTGGAAGCCAGGGTATTAACCTCAGCAGTTTCCCTCTAAAGCCCAGTGCAGCATTACGTTACGTTGCTATACTACAGATGAAAGACCTATAAGGAAGTAGACTTATAAGTAAGTATAACTAGGGAATAAGAAATAGGAGCGCTTATAAGGGAATTTTAAGATAAGCCCAGAATTCTAGAGAAAATGACTTGGGGAGAAAAACAGTGGTTTTTGGTTATTATACTTATTTCTTTTTAAAAAAATTGATAATGCTCTTGTATAGTGCCTTTGATTACTAGGTTTATGTACTAACCCTCAATTCATAAATGTTGTTTTAAAATCCTTAAAAAGAAAAAAAGATATTCAGAGTTACTACATCTGATTTTTGCCCTAGCGTTTGTTCCTATCAAAAGGTAGCATTACCTTTGTGACCCAGGGGTACAATGATGATTGTTATTCTAGTAATAGTACTTTGCATTTATGTGGTACATTAGAGTTTCTCAGAGCACTTTAAAGTGCAGTCTGTCATTTGGATTTCACAGACCCTTGGAGATAGCAAAGCATGCAAGCTCACAGGAGTCACAGCAGTAGTGGAAGAAGTGACACTAGAGCCCAGGCCTTCTGTTAGGGTTCTTTTCTCTCTCTACTACAGTGCCTTCAGAGAGTAAGTCATTCAATAGTAGATTCTTTTGGAACCATAAGAAAATGAACATTGTAGCACAGTAGTGGATGAAAATATGTGTGTTTTAGGAGACCGGTACCTGCTTAATGTAAGATTTCAAAGAGTAACCACTTTTACAAGTGACAAGTTGAATAAATTACAGGTCCTGCGGTTGTTAGTCATCACCTTGCTCGAGTTCTGCTGTTGTGGAAGTGTGTTTTTCCAGTATGTCCAAAAGATCTAGAAACAGAGAAGAGCCGAGGAGATTCATTTACATGGCAGGTAACCTTGGAAGGACGAGCTGGTGCACTCTGTGGTAGGTTGAGTTTAGTCTTTTATCCCCCTTTTTCCCAAAAGGGTGGCTTTTCCCCACCCTTTGGCTTTACACATACTTAGATGTTTCATTTAATGTAAGTAAGGAAAAATCTGCCTGTAGTGGTACTTGTAACTGAACATAATCGATCAGTTGTTGTTGTTAGATGCCGTCGAGTCGTTTCTGACTCATAGAGACCCCATGAACAGCAGAACGAAACACCACCCCATCCTGCGCCAGTTTTTGTTTCCAGACTATTCATAGAGTTGCGCAGTAATGTATCATACAGTGTTTCTCTGCTATTCATAAGGTTTTCCCTGGCCAGTTCTTTGAGAAGTGGATGGCCTCTTCCTTCCTAGTCTGTCTCAGTGTGCAACCTGGGCTGATACTGTGCACCATGTGCACCTGGCTGGGTTTGAAACACCAGTGGCACAGCCTCAAGACTCACAGCAACACGTCACCACAGTAGGACAAACCAATAGACAAGTTTGTCTCCCTTAGCTGTTAATTAGTTGTTGATGATATTCAGGCGAAATTCAAAATATTTGTTTTATTCTACATAAGAAAATAACTTCATACAGAAACATATGTGTTTCAGTTATGTGAAACCTGTAAAAGTACAACATGTTTACTTGTAAGTCAGATTCTGCAGAACTAGTATAAACTGGCAAAGCAAATCTAAGCTAAACTAAGAACCTAAACTAATTTTCCTACTCCTGAGCTGAAGGACTAAGTAAAACCACATGAAAGCAACATTTTGTTAACTTGCTTATTGATCTCCTTCTGTAATCGTGGGGAATTTTTGTTAGTATCAGTAGGGGTCAGAAATGTTACTTTTGATACAAGAATTTCAGTAATTTTTTTGTTTTTAGCACATTTCTTTGTTCTTGAAAAATGTGAATGAAGTACCATAATTGAATACTCTATTTACAGTTGATTACACTGTGCTAAGTTAAAGTCTGTTTTCTTTTTCAGCTATCAGGAGCTTTGTTTCCCACTGTAGTGATCTCCTTACTAAGGAAGTAATTCAGCGTCTCCTTCCACCACTTCCTTGTGCTGTGGATTTGCTAACTCAGTAAGAATCAGCTATTTAGATTTGCATTTTACAAACCTTGTAATTGTATAATATCTTTTAAGTATTATTAATAGGTCTGTGTTTCCATGTGGTTGGTGAATGATTTTCCTTTTGCCAAGGAGAGCAGTCATTCCAGTTGTGTGCTTTTTTAGGCTAAGATCTTGAAAGAATAATACATATAAAAGGAAAAGAAAATGACTTGGTGCATAGTATACCTTCTTTCAGTCAAATTTAACCAAGAAATTAGATATTAAGCCTATTAACCTTTTCAGATATGCATTTTATTGGTTTGTAACTGCTTTTCTGTGTTGGAGAGAAACAGATGCTTGTTAAAAGTTGGTAGTTTGTTAAAAGTTTGTTGATATTTTTCAGAAGTTTGGATGAAACAAATATGATAAGAAAACCCAGTATATAGTTTGTAGTTTCCAAATTAATAAAATACGTAGTTTAGAGAAAGTTTTTTCAAAAAGTATTTCATGATATGTTATTTTATATATACAGAAAAATAAATTAAGCTGTAATGACTTATAAAGTATAATAATAAAGTGAACACCTGATCCAAGACAACTAGAGCAAGGTTCAGCAACCTTTTCCTTCAAGAACCAGATAAGTAATATTTTAGACTTTGAGGGCCATATGGTGTCTGGTACTACTACTCAGCTCTTTCATTCTATCTCAGAAACATTCATAGATAACATGTAAATGGATGAGTGTGACTGTTACAATAAAATTTTATTTTAAAAAACAGACATTGAGCTTGGTTTGGCTGACCCCTAAAGCATTAACAATACTATCATCTATGTGCTCCTCTCCAAACTCTTCTTACCTTTAAAGGATACCACAATCCTGAAATTTATACTTTTCATATGCTTGCATTTTTTAAAAAGTTTTATCATATATATATGTCTCCCTAGAAAATATAATACTTAGTTTTCTTTGTCTTTGATGAGGCAAATGATATCATATTAGTTTCTGGGACTTTATTTTTTTCTACTCACCCGTATGTTTCTAAGCTTCTTCCCTGTGTAAGTTTTTATTCATTCATTTTGGTTGCTGTGTAATATTTCATTCTGTGAATATACAGCAACTTACTAATTCTCCTGTCCATGGATTTCTGGGTTATTTTCAATTTTCTGTGATTAAAGCCAATGCTAATATGAGCTTTCCCATTCATATCTCCTGATATACATGTGCAAGAGAGTCTCTAGGTTATATACCTACCAGTGAAATTGCTAGGTCAAAAGATGTTTTTATTTTCAACCAAATTATATTCCACAGTTATTGCATATATCTATCAATAGTGTACATGTGTGCTCTTTGATCCACATCTTCACCCACGTTTTGTTGTTATTTGCCATCGAGTTGGCCCCGACTCATAGAGACCCTTCCTTGGGTTTCCGAGGCAGTATCACTACGGAAGTAGGATTGCCCAACCTTCCTTCCAAGGAGTGGCTCGTGGGTTTGAACCGCCAGCCTTCTGGTTAGCAGTCAAGTGCCTTAGGCACTATGCTACCAGAGCTCCTTCACCCACATTTATTCAGACATAATTTTAACTTGTCTAAAACCCACTGCCATCAAGTCAGATCCGACTCATAATGACCCCTCTTTGGGTTTCTGAGGAGGTATCATTATGGAAGTAGACTGCCCAACCTTCCTTCCAAGAAGTGGCGGGTGGGTTTGAATAGCCAGACTTCTGGTTAACAGTCAAATGCCTTAGGCACTGTGCCTGCAGAGCTCCTTTAACTCATCTGGTAGGTGTAAAATGATGTCCCATTGGGCTTTTACTTTGTATTTCTGATTCCTCATGGTGTAAGCATTACTTTATACATTTATTGTGCTTCATTGTTTCCACTTCTGTGAAATGCCTATATTTAAACTATTTTTTAGTTAGGTTGTTTGTCCTTTGTATTGTTTCATAGAAACTCATTACATATTCTGGATGATGATCTTTTGACAGTTGTTACAAGATTAAAAATATTTTCTAGTGGTTTGATTAAGAATAGTTCATTGTTTAAATGTCAATTTATACAAAGCTATTTCTCTCTTAAATGTTTAAAGTTTGTCGCTTACATTTAAGTCTTTAATCCACCTGAGATTGATTTTTGCTGTTGTATGGAATGAGCTAGGGATCCAATTTCATTTTTTTAAAAATTAGGATAGTCAGTTCTTCCATGTTGTTGTTATTGTTAGGTACCAACTCACAGCAGTCCTGTGTACAACAAAACAAGACACTGCATGGTCCTGTGCCATCCTCACAATCTTTGCTGTGCTTGAGGCAGCCCATCATTGCAGCCACTGTGTCAGTCCATCTTGTTGAGGCCCTTCCCTTTTTTGCTGACCCCCTAACAAGCATAATACTCTTCTCCAGGGACTGGTCCCTTTTGGCAACATGATCAATGTACATGTGGCCATTCTCATTTCTAGGGACATTCTGGCTATACTTACCGAACAGATTTGTTCATTCATTTGGCAGACCATACTATTTTCAGTATTCTTCAACAACACCACAGTTCACATGCATCAATTCTTCTGCAGTCTTCCTCATTCATTGTGCAGCTTTCACATGCATATGAGGCTTTGAAAATACCATGGCTTGGATCAGGCACACCTTAATCTTCAAAGTGACATCTTCATTCTTTAACACTTCAAAGAAGTTTTTTGTAGCAGATTTGCCCAATGCAATACAATATCTGATTTCTTGAGCATTGACTGTGGATGCAAGTAAAATGAAATCCTTGATAACTTTGATCTTTTCTCCATTTTTTATGCTGTTGCTTATGGGTCCATTTGTATTTTTTTTTTTTTTTTTTCTTTCTGCTGAGGTGTAATTCACATTGGAGGCTGTAGTCTCTCATCTTCATTAGTAAGTGCTTCAAGTCTTCTTCACCTCGAAGTAAGCAAGATTGTGTCACTTACGTATTACAGATTGTTAATGAGTCTTCCTCCAGTCCTGATACTGCATTCTTCACACAGTGTAGCTTCTCGGATTACTTGGTCAGCATACGGATTGAGTAAATATGGTGAAAGGATACGACCCTGACACACACCTCTCTGAGTTTTAAACCATGTAGTATCTATTGCTGACTTGGCACCACTCAAATTGAGGAGAAACAGCTGCAAACATCCATTAGTAATTGGAATATGTAATGTATGAAGTATGAATCTAGGAAAATTGGAAGTTGTCAAAAATGAAATGGAACGTATAAAGATTGATATCCTAGGCATTAGTGAGCTGAAATGGACTG
>NW_006921638.1:698527-702268 GCF_000298275.1 Orycteropus afer afer | reverse complement strand
AATAAGCAGCATCATGATAAATGGAGAGAAGATTGAGGTTGTCAAAGAATTCACATTGCTTGGTTCTACAATCGATGCCAATGGAAGCAGCAGTCACGACATTAGACGACGTGTAGCACTGGGTAGGTCAGCTGCGAAGGAACTCTTTCAAGTGCTGAGGAGCAAGGATGTCTCCTTGAGGACTATGGTGCGCCTGACACAGGCCATGATATTTCCAATAGCCTTGTATGCATTTGAGAGCTGGACAATGAATAAGGAAGACCAAAGAAGAGTTGATGCTTTTGAGTCGTGGTGCTGGCAAAGAATGCTGAAAGTACCATGGACTGCCAAAAGAACTAACAGATCTCTGCTGGATGAAGTGCAGCCGAGATGCTCTTTGGAAGCGAGCATGGCCAGACTTCATCTCACCTACTTTGGTCATGTTGTCAGAGAGACCATTCCCTAGAGAAGGATGTCATGCTTGGTAAGGTGGAGGGTTCATGACAGAGGGGAAGGCCTTCGACAAGATGAATTAACAAAGTGGCTGAGACAAAAGGCTCAAGTATATCAAGGATCATGGAGCTGGTGCGGCATTTAGTGGTGTTTCGTTCTGCTGTGCATGGGGTCGCTATGAGTCAGAAACGACTCAACAGCACCTAACAACAACAACAACAGTATCTCTTTGTTCAGTTTAAATGACTGCCTCTTGGTCTATGTCCAGGTTCCTCTTGAGCACTATTAAGTGTTCTTGAATTCCCATTTTTTGCCATGTTATCCATAATTTATTGTGATCCATATAGTCAAATGCTCTTGCATAGTCTGTGAAACACAGGTAGGCATCTTTCTGGTTTCTTTGCTTTTAGCCAAGATCCATCTGACATCAGCAGTAATATCCTTCATTGCAAATCCTCTTCTGAATCTGTCTTGAATTTTTGGAAGTTCCCTGTTAATATACAGATACAAACATTTTTGAGTTCTTTTCAGCAAAATTTTACTTGCTTGTATTAATAATATTGTCGATAATTTCCATATTCTGTTGGATCACCTTTCTTTGGAATGAGCACAAATATCTATCTCTTCTAGTCAGTTGGCTAGGTAGCTGTCTTCCAAATTTCTTGGCATAAACAAGTGAGCAACTCCAGCGCTGCATCCATTTGTTGAAACAACTCTGGATATTCCATCAGTTCCTGGAACCTTGTTTTTTTACCAATACCTTCAGTGTAGCTTGGACTTTGTCCTTCAGTATGATTGGTTCCTGAACATATGCCATTTCCTGAAATGATTGAATGTTGACTGATTCTTTTTTGGTATTCTGTGTGTCCCTTCTACCTTCTTTTGATGTTTCCTGAATCATTCCATATTTATATGCTCTTAGATTGCCCATAGAATGCAGTATTGCGACTCAAGGTTTGAATTTTTCCTTTATTTCTTTCAGCTTTAGAAATGCTGAGCATGGTCTTCCCTTTTGGTTTCCTGACCAAAAATATTCTTGGCATATTTCTTCTCAAACTGCCCTTTGAAAACATCTGTTCAGCTCTTTTATTTCATCTTTTCTTCTATTCACTTTAGCTACTTTCCATTTAAGAGCAACTTCCAAAGTCTCTTATGACATCTACTTTTTTCTTCCTTTCTTGTCTTTCTACTGACCTTTTTCTTTCTTCACATATGATTTTCTCGAGACGTTTGCTTGCTTTTGCATTCATGTTGAGAGACTCTGTATATTATATAGTCAGATTGGCTGTAATCCTTACGGAAGCCACTCACCAGGCCAGGATCTTCCATGGTACCACTGGGTGGGTTTATATAGCTAACTTCTGGGTTCTACCTGAGTGCAGACTGTATGCACCACTCAGCGACCTTTATGTATGATGTTCAGGATTTTCAAATTTGTTGGAGTAGTTATTCATCGCATCTGATATCCTTTTAATTTCTATTGATTCTGTTGTGACATCCCCTAGTTCATTTATTTGTGTTATTTGTTTTTCTCCTTTTCCTTTGATAAGTTTGTCAGTGGTTTGTCAATTTTATTGATCTTTTTGAAAAATGAACTTCTAGTCTTGTTGATTTTTTTCTGTTGTCTTTCTGTTTTCTGTTTCTATTTCTGCTCAGATCTATTCTTTTGGTGACTATAGGATTTTTTTTTTTTTTTTTTGGCGGCTCTTTTTCTAATTGATGGAGATGTTTGGTTAAAGTGTTGATTTTGGCTCTTTCTTCTTTTTTAATGTGTACATTTATTGCTATAAATTGGCTTCTGATCACTGCTTTTGCTATGTCCCAAAGATTTTGGTATGTTGTGTTTTCCTTCTTATTTGTTTCAAGAAAAAAAAAATTTTAAGTTTTATTGTGATTTGGGTAAAAGTTTACAAAGCAAATTCACTTTTCATACAGCAGCTCACATACACTTTGTCTCATGACATTGACTGCAGTTTCCAACAGTGCAACAGCTCCACTTCCACTTTCTCCCCATAGTTACTTCTTCCCTGTGTCCTTTCTTCCATGCACACCTGCCCCCAGAGCTGTCTCCTTGTGCATACACAGCCCTTCTATTATCCCATGATTGATCTCTCTGAGGAATGTATCTACCTAATGTAGATGTTCTGCTCTTATGCCTGTCTTTTGTTTGGCTGGAAGCCACAGGAGTGGGTTCAATTCCAGACCTGAAGGGCAGCTAGGGGCCATAGTCTCAGGGGTTCCATCAGGCTCTATTAGACCAACAAACCTAGTCCCCTCCTTTTTTTTTTTTTCCAAATGCTTTTGAGTTTTGTTCCACATTGTTCTCCTTCTCTATTCAGGATCTCCTACATAGATCCCCCTCTGAGTGGTTGACAGTGGTAGCCAACACCATCTAGTTCTTCCTTTTTTTTTTTAAATGATTTTGAGTTTTGTTCCACATTTTTCTTCCATTCTATCCAGGATCTCTTTCATAGATCCCTCCGAGTGGTTAGCCAGGTTACATCTAGTTCTTCTGGACTCATAGTTGTATAGGCTGCAGATCGCATGGTGTACCAGTCACTGGGACTAATTCTTTCCCTGAGTCTTTGGTTTTCTTTGTTCTTCTTTGCTCTGGATGAGGAGAGACCCATCGTTTCATCTAGATGGTGCTTGCAAACTTTTAAGATCCCAGTTGCTATTTGCCAAAATAGGAGGTGGAGCAATGTTTTGGAAGTATGTTTTTCCAATTGAGCTTAATGTCACCTGAAATTACAGTCCTGCGCCCACAGGTTCAACTACTCACTCCCTCTGGGTAGCTGGCTGAAGCCAAGAAGTGACTACAACCTTGTTCCTTGTCAGCTCTACTATATACCTGGGAATTCTTACAGAACTTTTGTACTGTTAAACTTTTGTTCTTACAGTACAAATATACTTATAGAAACATTGTCTGCCGATCCTATACATGGCCTTAGGCATACTCCCCTCTGCATAGACATACCTAATAGTTCAGCCTGTCCACCCATCTCTCCACCCATATAGCAGTGTTTGCCTTCACTGACATCGTGGTATTACATGTGCAAAAGGGTTCATCTTTGTTGTCTGTACCTCCCATGCACCTTCTATGTCTTCTTCCTCAATGCTACTGTGTTAATTACTTACATTTGGTATATTGCCCTTCTTTTCACTCAAATCAATAATTGTCTCTACCTATTTAACTGTGTTCCCTTCCCTCCCCTCCAACCCCTTGTAACCAAGAAAATATCCTTCCATATGTAAACCTTTCCTTGACTTTTTACAATAACGGACTAATACAATATTTGTCCTTTTATG
>NW_006921638.1:697601-698212 GCF_000298275.1 Orycteropus afer afer | reverse complement strand
TAGCTAATGATCGTGAGCATTTCTTCATATGTTTGTTGGCCGCTTGAATATCCTCCTTGGTGAAGTGTCTGTTCATGTCTTCTGCCTATTTCTTAATTGGATTATTTGTCTTTTTGTTGTTGAGGTGTTGGAATTTTCTGTAAACTCTAGAGGTAAGCCCCTTGTCAGATATGTCATTGCTGAATATTTTCTCCCAATCTGTAGGTTCTCTTTTGACTCTTTTGGAGAAGTCTTTTGAAGCAGATAAAAATTTAATTGTGAGAGGGTCCCATTCATCTAGTTTCTCTTCTGCTGTTTGTGCATTTTGGGTTATGCTTGATAGTCTATATGCCATATATTTAGGGCCCCTAAATTTGCCTTTCATTTTTCCTTGTTTCAAGGAATTTTTTTATTTCATGTTTTATTTCTTTCATTACCCAGTCTTTTTCAAGGAGAGTGTTATTTAGTTTCCATGTGTTTGATCTTTTTCCTTTGGTGTTTGTATTGTTGATTTCTAATTTTGTAGTCAGCTTCAGGGTTACAGGTGAGGAGAGACAACTCAGGGATGCCCAAAGTAGCAGGCGGTAAGAGCAGGAGAAAGGGGATTAAAAGCCAGGAAGCCAGAGAGAAGA
>NW_006921638.1:677744-695615 GCF_000298275.1 Orycteropus afer afer | reverse complement strand
GTATTGTGATCTCAGAAGATACTTTGCAGTATTTCAGTGTTTTTAAATTTATTAAGGCTTGTTTTGTGGCCTAACATAAGGTCTATCGTAGAGAATATTCCATGTGCACTTGAAAAGAATGTGTATTGTGCTGTTGTTGGGTGAAGTGCTCTGTAGATGTCTTTAAGGTAAAGATGGTGAATTTTATTGTTTAGTTCTTCTGTATCTTTCTTGAGTTTCTTTCCACTTCTTTCTTTCATTGACAGTGGTGTATTAAAGTCTCCTACTCTGACTGTGGAGTCACCTGTTTGTCTTTTCAGTTCTGTTTAAGTCTGATTTATGAATTTTGGGGCTTTTTCCTTGGGTACATAGATATTTATTACGGTTATGTCCTCTTGTTCAAGCAATCCCTTAATCATTATATAATCTCCTTCCTTGTTTCTTATGGTGGTTTTTGTCTTAACGTTAATTTTATGAGAAATTAATATTACCACTCCGACTCTTTTTTGGTTGCCATTTGCTTCATGTATCTTTTTCCAACCTTTGATTTTGAGTCTGTTTTTGTCTTTGTCTCTAAGGTGTGTCTCTTGTAGACAGCATTTTGATGGGTTATGTTTTCTTATCCAATCTGCAACTCTCTGTCTCTTGAGTGGTGCATTTAATCCATTGACATTCATTGTAAATATTGGCAAATATGAATTGGTTGCTGTCATTTTTTTACGTGTTATTTTTTTTTTTTTTTTTGGTAGTGTTACTGATTTCTTTCTTCCAATTACACATAGGTTATTCCTTTTGATGGTATCCCACATGAACCTTATGCTTTCTTCATTTTATTTTGATCTTTTTTCTCATTGACCCCTTTCCAAAGAAGTATTGAGGTATTTGTCTTCAAATTCTCAGTAGACACTCTCAGTAATTCTGTCTTCCATTGATTCAATTCTGTTCCTTTGCCCGTTCAATATGTTACCTATTTCTGAAAATTTAGTGTTGATCTTGTGAATATCTATCTGTAGATTTTGTGTCATTTCTCATTTTTCATTTTGTTCTTACATTGTCTTCTGAAATTGTTCTAGGAGTGTCTGTGTGTTTTCCTCAATTTTGTCAGTGTTTTCTTTGATCTGTCTCTCAGTCGATTAAAGGTACCTAAATGTAATTCTATTGAATTCCTTATCAGGGAGTTCTAATGCTGCTTCTTCCTCTGGAATGTGTTCTGGGTTCCTTGTTTTTACTGCTTTATCTTGCTATTTTGTGTGGGCTCTGATGGTCTATTGTATCTGAGACATTGTGACCTTTTTGTATTTATATTTAATTGCTGATTTTATGTTGGAGTGATTTGCCCAAAGTTGTCGTTTTCTTTGTTAAGTTTTGATGTTATCTGAGTAAGCAGGGTACTGTGCTTCTCTATTTGCTAGTTGGCACCTCTTATGCACTTAACCACCTGTCTCTTTTCCACATGTCAGCCTACTGTATGTCTGTGCTGTCTTTGCCAAGTGGCACCTAATCTTAGGTCCTTGGAATCTGAACAAAAATGTTGTTGCTTTAAATATCCAAAATGGCTGCCACTTGTACATATTCAAAATCTCTGCGCCCTCCCAACAGCCAAAAGTCCACCACTCAGTTTGTCTCCTTCTTTTCTGTTTCCCTTTTTAGTCATCAGCCACCAGCTCAGTTGTCTCTACAGCCCCTGGTGAGCAGGGTCAATTATTAGGTTAATTGTCAGGTCCTTACATCACTTGAAAACATTCAGGCATGCTGTCAGGGTAGCTGACAGTCCACAGCTCTATTTGTCTCCTTATTTACTGTTTTCATTCAGGTTCTTCTACTAGTTGCTGTTTAATCCGCTTCAGCATTCTTCCTTTCAAAGCTCAGGGCTCCAGGGTTATCTTCTGTGTCTGTGTCAATTGGTTTTTCTTTTCTTTGTTGAAGATGGTCTGTGTAGCTTGTCTGCCTGTTTCGCCATCTTACCAGAAGTCCTATATATGATGTTCTGGATGTCATCCCACAACTATCTGGACTTCAGTCATTGGTTTTCAATTAATCAAATCTATTTTTCAGGTGGTCTTTAAACTCAAGCTCTCATGGACTTGTTTTAATTTTCGTCTGCTGCAACTTGAACTTGCGTATGAGCAGTTGATGGTCTGTTCCACAGTCAGCTCCTGAACTTGTTTTGACTGATGATATTGAGCTTCTTCCATGTGTCTTTCTACAGATGTTATTGATTTGATTCTTGTGTATTCCATCTGGCGAGTGTCCATGTGTAAAGTCACTAATTTTTGTTAATAAAATAAAGCATTTTAAGTGAGTCATTAGTCTTGAAAAATTCTGTCTTGCAGTCTTCACATCATTTTTTTCACCAAGGCAATATTTTCCAGTTACAGATGCTGCTTCTTCTTTTCTAAGTTTTACATTACAATCACAAATAATTATCAATATATCTTGATTGCGTATTTAGTCAATTTCAGTCTGTAAAAGTTGATGGAAATCTTCAATTTCTTTATGTTTGGCAATAGTGATTGGTTGGTTGGTTGATAAATTTGAATAATAGTGTATTAACTGGTCTTTTTTGTAGGTATATGCATATTATCTTATCACTGACCACATTGTACGTCAGGATAGATCTTGTAATGTTCTTTTTGACCATTCATGTGTTTCTGCCACTCCTCAATTTGTCATTCTTTGTATGTTGTTGTTGTTGTTATGTGCCCTCGAGTCAGACTGACTCATAGCGACCCCTCCTTGGGTTTCCGAGGCAGTATCACTACAGAAGTAGCTTGCCCCATCTTCCTTCCAAGGAGTTGCTGGTGGGTTTGGTTTGAACCACCAGCCCTTTGGTTAGCAGTCCAGTGCCTTTGTATAGTAGCCTATATTTTTGTATGATGCACAATGGCTAGTATCAGTCCATTTCAGCTCACTAATGCCTAGGATATTGATCTTTGTGCATTCCATTTCATTTTTGACAACTTGCAATTTTCCTAGATTCTTACTCTTTGTATTCCACATTCTGATTATTGATTGATGTTTGCAGCTGTTTCTTCTCATTTTGAGTGGTGCCCGAATCAGCTAATGAAGGTTCTGAAAGCTTTCCTCCATCTAAGTCATTAAGGTTGACTGTACTTTGAAGAGATGGCTCTTCTTCTTTCATATTTTGAGTGCCTTCCAACTTGAGGGGCTCATCTTCTGGCACTATATCAGACAGTGTTTCACTGCCATTCATAAGCTTTTCAGTGGCTAATTTTTTCAGTAGTAAGGGTCCCCATGCTTCTTCCCTGTCTGTCTTACTGTGGAAGCTCTGCTGAAACCTGTCCACCATTAGTGTCCCTGCTAGCCTGTGAAACATCTGTGACATAACTTCCAGCATGACAGCATCCTGCAGGCCACAATAATACGGCAAACTGACAGGTCAATGGTGAAATTCTCCCATACAGTGCTAATATAAATCCATACTTTTGCTAGTGATTGGCCGTTTACCTCTGTCATGTATATTGTTGTTTTTGTTAGGGTGCTGTCCAGTCAGCTCTGACTTACAGAAACCCTCTGTACAACAGAACGAAACACTGCCTGGTCCTGTGCCAGCCTCACAATCCTTGCTCTACCTGAGCCCATCATTGCAGCCACTGTGTTGTCCATGTCGTTGAGGGTCTTCCCCTTCTTTGCTGGCCCTCTACTTTACCAAGCACGGTATCCTTCTCCAGATAATGGTCCCTTCTGACTATGTGACCAAAGTCTGTCAGACGAAGTCTGGCCATTCTCACTTCCGAGGACCATTCCAGCTGCACTTCTTTCAGGATAGATTTGTTGGTTCTTTTGGCAGTCCTTGTATATATTCCCATATATGTATTCCCATATATTGTTTTTGTGCTGTCTGTTTTGGGGGCGGGGCGGATATATTTGCCTATTTCTATTCCAACACACGTTATCTTTATTAATAGTAAATTTTAGTATCTATTAGAGCAAGCTCTTTGATCTTATTCTCTGAGGCATATATTGATCTTTGCACTTTTTATCCTCTCTTGTTGAGATATTATTTGCTAGTGCATTGAATTTATAGTTAAATTTGAAATGGAGTGTTATTTTTATACCTGTGAACATGGTACCTCTCTTCTAATATTTAGAACTTTTATAAAGTGCAAATTTTACAAACTTAATTTAAAAAATTTGTACTTTATGTCTTTTGATGCATATATTCCCAGATAATTTCCATTTTGTTGCTATTATAAATATTTTTAATGAAATATATATAAAATTCTGTTTATTACTGGTATATAACAGTACAGTTGATCTTATATCTAGCCATCTTGCTAAATGTCCTGTACTAAACATTGGTCTGTAGATTCATTTTAATTTCTCTTTTTAATAGAATATATATTCATTCATTCAAATCCATTCTCTTTCTTTATATGCTGCTAAAGGGGCAAGGAAGTGGCATCTTCTGACCTCCTCTGACTTCACAAAAGGAAGACAGAATAACCATCAGCAGCCTAAAGCCTCTTCTTTAGAGTCTAGACATGCTGCCACCCTCCAGCCCTCTTACTAACCTTTACACTAACCATTCCTCCTGCAGCACTCACCACCTCTCTGCTGGATTTGATAATTTGCTGCAGTGGCCACATAGAACTCACAGATTATGGGGTTCATTAGGTAAGCAACAGGCTACAATTCAAATTCAGGAATGCATTCAGTCTCTCTCAGTTGGCCATCTCTCTTAGTTTCTCTCAGTAGCACATCTCTGTCTCAGCAGTGTCTTTCTCACATCTCTCTCTCAGCAAGTGCATCTCTCTCGGCTGGTAGTCTGCCTGCTCATTTTAAGCCTGGCAGAGTGGCACAATTAACCAATCCCAACATCAGAACTCTACACAGCTAAGAGAGAGCGAACTTCCCAAAAGATTGCTTCTTACTGCTCCAACAGAAATACACCAGGTGGATAACTTTAACAATCAGCTGCTCAGTTATTCATGGCAAAGTGAGAGTTACAAAGACTAGGACTAGGAAAGCCATACTATATAATTTGTTGTTGTTGTTGTTTGGTGCCATCGAGTCGGACCCAACTCATAGCGACCCCTCCTTGGGTTTCCGAGGCAGTATCACTACGGAAGTAGATTGCCCAACCTTCCTTCCGAGGAGTGGCTGGTGGGTTTGAACCTCCAGCCTTCTGGTTAGCAGTCAAGTGCCTTAGCCACTATGCTACCAGAGCTCCCTATAATTTACTACACTGCATATGCTACCCAGAGAACTGTCATTTGCAGCTAAATAGAAATGGTTGGTTAAAGGAAATACCTGTCATGTTTCACTAGTAAGAATGTTTGCTACAGGCTTTTTTGTACATGCTTTTTGTCAGGCTAAGAAGGTCACCAAATTGTAGTTGCCCAACTTTGTGTTGTTGTTTTAAACCACAAATAAGTTTCTGTAACTCCAGATTTAATTCCCTAATTGTTTTTGACTGTTAAGGGTCTCTTTATTATTGTAATTATTTCTTTGTTTAACTCAAATTTGGCAGGGTATTTTTATCCAGGAATTTTCCAAATTCACCTGTATCTTCACATTTTTCAGCATAAAGTTATTGATAGTATTCTCTTCTTAATCTGTGCTTTATCTACAATATCTCCTTCTCTACTCCTAATGCATTTTCATTATGCCTTCGCTTTGTTTGTCCTAATTGATCACACTAGAGGTTTCTCTTTTATTAATCTTTACAAGGAATAACTTTGGTTATGCTGATATTTTTCTTATACATTGATTCTTCTCTTGTTTTATGTGTTAAATATTTCATTTTACTCATCATTAATAATGAAGCCAGATAGATGTATGGTTGTTGTTCTTTATTATCTCCTTTCTGCTCTTTTTAGTTTTCTTAAGTTCTTTTTAAATTAAATGCATACCTCATGGAATTTATCTTAATTGCCTCCTAATGCATTCATGGAAGGCCATAAGTTTTCCCCTAACTTCTGTTTCTGAATTCCAAAGCTACCGATAGTTATTATTTCTATTATTTTTAAATATTTAAATTTTTGTTAAAATTTATTTAAGTTGTTTACAAGTTGTTTTTGTTTTAAATGTTCAAGTGTATAAAAGTTTGTTTTTTAAAAAAATTTGTGGTTTTGTTACTGATTTTAACTTAATTGTGTTATAGTTAGTGAATGTGATCTGTATGTTATCTGTCATTTAAAATGATCTGATACTTGCTCTGTGGCGAATATGTTTTCTAAAACGTTCCATTGTGCTATCTTCACTAAGTTTTTAACAGTCAGTAATTGCCTGTGATATGTTAAGATGTTCTATTCCGATGGTAGCTTTGTCAGTTTCTCCCTACAGTTATATTAATTTTCAGTTTTCTATATTTTGAGAGTACTAGGTATACAGAAGTTTAGAATTATATCTTCCTCATTAATTAAATTATTTACTGTTTATTTTTATTAATAACTTTAATGAAAATCTAATCTTTCTGATTACTATTTGTGTGTGATAATCTTTCTGCATGTCACTGTTTTTATCTGTCTTTTGTAAACCATACTTCGTTAAATTTTTAAAAATTGAAGTTGTCAATCTCTGTCTTTTAACTGGCTTTTATTATTTATTTAAATCACTCTTGGTATGCATTTTGTTGGGTTTATGGCTTACAGCGGTTGTGGAATATCGGCTGTTATCTCTTCAAATGTTGCCTGTTCTCCGTTCTCTTAAAACTTTCCTTCTGAGGCTCTGATGAGAGAAATTTTAGACCTTTCATTTTTTTCTTCCATATTTCTTAATCTCTCATGTTTTTGGTCTCTTTGTCTCCCTGCTGCATTCTGTGTGATTTCTTCAATTCCATCTTCCAATTCACTCATTTTCTTTTCAGCTGAGTCTACTATGATATGCCTGTGCCTGTGCCAGGATGTGGAAACATGGTAGCTCCCTTCAGGAGGTCACACTAAATCACCCCTATCTTGGCAGGGATGCAAACTAAGTCCCATTCTTTGTGTTGATGTTGGTAATTGCGTTCCCACTCTAATTTCAGCTCATTGTTTGTTTTGTCTTTTTGTTTGTTTGCTTGCTTTAATTGGTGCAAGGAGAGGTTGTCTTTGGAAAACTCCCTTTCTACAAACCTAGCAATGTGAAGTTACTTTTATACAGCATTTAAATAGCAGGATTGTTCTTTAAAATCTCTAATCTACTCTCCTACTGTAAATAGAAGCCTTGAGGAATGCTTAATTCCTCCATTAGTGCCTAATACTGTGCTTTTCTGAATTGTTTTGTTCTATCATATTGATTTCTTTTAAAAACTGTACATCCCTTTAAATTAAATTTTTACTATATTTAAACCAAATGAGTGTTGCAGGATTTTTAAAAATATAATTTATAATTTATTAACATATTGTTTATAAGACTGAAATAATGTATATGTGTTAGCTATAGTTTTCTGAACTAGTTTTAGAGAAACACAAAACTCCAATGGATTTATTCTTAAATTCTGTCACTAAAAATTCCACCCAAAATTTTATAAATGTTTTCTGCATGATGTTTTCCAAACTGAAAGATACAAAAAGACCCAACATTTTAAAATAACTCTTCTCTTCTTTTTGAAACTTGAAAGAGCAGGGAATCGTTTTCTAGAACATCTAGATGAATTAATGTTGGATTTTCTTAGAACCTAGAATCCATGAGAGTAGAGAGGATTTATTGCAATGGCAGAATAAAAGTAATTCCATTCAATTTTTGTACTGCTAAAATAGTTAGCAAGCATGGCCAAGTTGATAACATGGTGACTTACAAAGAGTAGGTCTTCATTAACTATTTTAGATAACTGGATATCAGAAAAGTGATGTCTTCCTACCAATAGTGAAAGAGACAGAAGGGAAGGAAGAGTACATGAAAGTTACAGGGGAGAGTGAAGAAAGGAGAAAGAGATTAGAGATTTTGTGCATGGAACTTTTGGGAAAACATTCACTCAGTTTGTTGTTCTCTGATTTTTGCATATTTTGGTGATTCATCTTATTTGGTGATGGCATTCAGGATCTAGTTTCTAACAGTACTTGGATTTTTCTCTAGATTTTGTGTCTCCTTATTTTGGTTTGCATATTTGTTTGCCTGATTACTTATCTACATAATAAATAGATGTTTGTTTTACAAATACCATGTTGTAAATTTTGAGATTTAGAAAGTTTAAACTATATTTTTATGACTTTAGAAATATAAGCTGAATGTCGTTTTTTAAAATGAAGTATTATAGAAAAATAGTTAATTAGAATTATTAGCATGTGTGACATTTTTAATCTCTTACGTCGTATATTCATACCTTATTTTCTAAAAAAAATAAAGTAGCACTAATGTTCACTAGTTGCATGTTATAGCTAATTTGTTTATATTCAACCTGTTCAGTATTTGTACATTGTAACATAACTTACCCACTTAAGATTTACATTTTCTTTTATTTTAAGGCTTACTGCAATACTAAAAACATATGGAAGTCCTTTGAAAATACCATCAGTAGTTTATAGACAAAGGCTTTATGAACTATTGATTTTATTACCTCCTGAAACTTATGAAGGTATGTGCCTTAGACCAAAATGTTTTACTGTTTGTCGTTAGTGCAGTGCTTGGAAAGCAATTTTTGCTCAATAAATAGTTATTGAATTAAAATATTATGTAGCAGTTATTTAGTGCCTTATTTCCAGGAGGTTTAAGGAATTTTGCTAAATTTTCATCCATGTGTTCAACATTTTACAGTAAATAAACATATATATATATATATATATATATATATATATAGGTTTTTTTAATATCTTTTTTTCAAACTCTACTTCTTCATCTCTTGCTTTCTTCTTTCTCTTCTGGGAAGAAAGTCCCTAGCTTTACTGAGTGGGGGAGGAGGATTCCCAAAGGCTGACTTGACTGTACTATAGAATTCTTTTTGACGAAATACATAACGCAGATCTATTAAAAATAGGGTGAAATAGAAACTAAGAATTTGGTCATTCCTAGTTTCTCTCTAGAATGATTATTTATTAGCTATTCTTCTCCATTTTGCTATTCTTAACTCTACCCAGTTAGAAGTTTAATATTGAGCTTCCACAGTATAATTGATTATATACTTTATAATGTAGTTTTCAGTCTCAGTAGGTTCAAAGTTGACTTTGGATTACTGGAATGCTGTAGTTAGAGAAGTAGACATGTCCCCAATTTAGAACTAATCCTAAAGTCTTGCTTGCCAAAGTTAAATTACAGTTTTAAGAAAGTATGTTGCTTTTAGTACTGAATAATTGAAGATAGTTTTAAGAGGTTAAATTTAAAAATTTTCTTATTGGGAACTTCTGTCTTTTTAGTCTTGATAATTTTTAGCAAACTATTCAGTTACATGTATATGAAATATATTTCCTATAAAAGTACTATATTTATATTCTTTGCAGATACATACAGTGTAATAGCATATTTATTCAAAATATTAACATAACTTTTTTCTTGGCCTTTATCATTATTTGAGTGATATTATTCATAATGACTCTCATATACCTAGAAAAGTGTTTGGCATAAAGTAAGCATTTAGCATATACTTCTAAAGAATTTAATTAATACATTACTGTTTCTCAGGAACTGTAGGGGGTACAAAAAACATTTTTATGTGCTAGGCTCTATGCTAGATGTTATATATATTATATCTCACTTAGTCTTAGAATAATACAATGAGTTAGTTACATTTTCCTCATTTGATAGATAAAGGCTCAGAAGGATTACAAAACCAATTCAAGAACACATATCCAACTAAGGAGGAAGTAGAAAAAGTGGTGTTACATAGAGGGATTGCAACTAATGTCGTAAAATAGAATATGTATTAATTGTTGAATGGAAACTAATTTGCTCTGCGAACTTTCACCCAAAGTACAATAAAATGTTAAACACACACACACACACATAGTGAATGGTAGAATCAAGATTAAAACATAGGTCTCTTATATTGTGCTTCCTCTCTATTTAGAATTAACGAACTAGAGACCTAATAAACAGTTTAGTGATGAGTCTGACTTATTTCTGTTCTCTCTCAATATAAAAGTTACAAGCTAGAAATCTTAAGAAAGTTTAGGGGTACTTTCTATATTGTGTAACTCAGGTAGCTAGCTGGTAGATTGTAACAAAAATAATTCCCCTCAAATTCAAAAAAAAAATCTTAAATTGTGGTAAGTATACAGGTACGGAACATTTGCCATTTATACAGTCTTCGCATACACAGTTCAGGGACATTGATTACATTGATCATATTGTTCAATCATTACCATTAACCATTCACAAATTTTTCCTTTACTCTTAACAGAAGCTCAGCATCCCCTAAGCACTATATCTTACTTTCCGTCTCTCTCACACTCACCTCAAAGTAACCACAAATAAATTTTGGTTTTGCTGTTCAAACAATTGGGATCATACGATATTTGTCCTTTTGTGATTGACTTATTTCACTAAGCATGATGTTTTCAGGGTTCATCTGTGGTGTAGCATGTATCAGGACTTTATTTCTCTCTTCTCAGATTTTTACATCAATTTTTACCATATTTTTCAAATTTACTTTCAAACTACATATTAAAAAATAGTCTTTCTTCTTCCAAGTCTTTATTAAATATACAGGTATATTAAACTACATTGCAGCTCTGTTAGCTAAACACAAGAAAATCAGCTTAAAATCTGAAGTGTATCATCTGATAAATGATCTGTAAGTCTTCCCTGAATGACTAATAAGAGAAAAGAAAAAAGTGCTATTTTTTTCAGAATTGGAGTTTGGAATGTAGTCAAGAGTCCTAAAGGAGTAATACATCCATAAGTATGTATGTTTTAAATTAGTTTGAGTCTTTAAGAGACAAAATCACTAGATTATAACATTCTTAGAAAAAATGAAATCTAAATTCTCTCTTTGTATTTTTCAAGTGTATATATTTTTCTACGTGAATCAAGGAAGTAGCATAGTTTATAGAAAAATTAATGAAAATATGTGTTAAAATTTTATGATTCATCCAGGGATAACTTTGACTATTCATCATCTTTTTCCCCATCTTTACAAGTATAAGAATAGAAAACAAGTCTAGTATGGGAATTAAGAACTTTTATCTTAAGGAAGTCTTAATTTTTTAAAGGGCTTTTTAAATTTCCTAAATTCCTGTAATGTGTATTGAGCACAATAGCCTGAACTTTACTATCAAAACATCAATTGGCATTTTGAATGCTATCATTCATAATACAATAATCATCTGCAGTAATTTCTAAGTCTTTAGTACAAAAGAAAATCATAGTCTTTAAATTTATTCATCTAATTAACTTGGAAAGATGGCTAAGTAACAAACAAAAGTTTACATTTTGATGGCATCAGTTGCTACATTGGATTGTCAAAAAGTATATTTACAGACATAGTAAGAAATTACTTTTGTTACATAGAAACTATTTAAAAATATCTTCATTGTGGTCTATGAGATGCAGACTTTTGTAATAATTATGACTTAGTTTTTTTTTTTTTTTTTTTTCTATCTTATGGGGTTTCTGTGAGTTGGCATGGACTTGATGGTAATGAGTTTTTAGTTTGTATTTGCTACCTTAGTTTTTTATATGAATATTATTTCAATATTTTAATATCCTCTACACTGAGAATATTACCCTCAAAATATCAGTGATGATTTTTTCAACAAAAGGATGTTTATATTAAAATCGGTGGTGGTGGTTGTTAGGTACCGTTGAGTCAGTTCGACTCATACAGACCTTATGTATAACAGAACAAAACACTGCTTGGTCCTGCACCATCCTCACAGTTGTTGCTGTTTGAGTCTGTTATTGCAGCCACTATGTCACATTGAGGGTCTTCCTCTTTTTCACTGACCCCCTTCTTTACCAAGCATGATGTCTTTCTCCAGGGATTGGTCCCTCCTGATAACAAATCCAAAGTATGTGAGAGAAAGTATCATCATCCTGGCTTTTAAGAAGCATTCTAGCTGTACTCCTTCCAAGACAGATTTGTTTGTTCTTTTGGCAGTCTGTGGTATGTTCAAGATTCTTTACCAACACCATAATTCAAAGTCATCAATTCTTCAGTCTTCCTAATTCATTATCCATCTTTTGCATACATAGAAGGCAATTGAAAGTGCTATGACTTGGATTAGTCCTCAAAGTGATATCTTTGCTTTTTAACACTTTAAAGATATCTTTTGCAGCAGAGTTGACCAGTGCAATACGTTGTTTGATTTCTTGACTGCAACTTCCATGGGTGTTGATTGTGGATCCAAGTAAAATGTAATTTTTGACAGCTTAAATCTTCTGTGTTTATCATGATGTTACTTATGATCCAGGGGTGAAGATTTTTGTTTTCTTCATGTTGAAATGTAATCCATACTGAAAGCTGTAGTCTTTCATCTTATCAGTAAATGCTTCAAGTCCTCTTTGCTTTCATCAAGCAAAATTGTATCATTTACATATCACAGGTTGTTAATAGGCCTTACTTCAGTCCTGATGTACATTCTTCATATAGTCAGCTTCTCAGATTATTTGCTTAGCATATAGATTGAATAAAGGTGGTAAGAGGATGAAACCCTGAGGCACATTTTTTTCTCATTTAAAACCATACAGTATCCCCTTGTTCTATCCAAATAAGACTACCTTTTGTTCTAAGTGCAGGTTACTCATGAAAACAAGCAATTAAGTATTCTGGAATTCCCATTCCTCAAAATGTTATCTGTAATTGTTATGATCCACACAGTTGAATACCTTTGCATAGTCAATAATTAACACAGGTAAACATCTCTCTGGTATTCTCTGCTTTCAGCCAAGATCCATCTGACAGCAGAGATGCCCTTTGTTCTTTCCAGCTTGAATTTCTGGCAGTTCCCTGTCTATGTTCTGCTGCAACTATTTTTAAATTATCTTCAGCATAATTTTACTTAAAACCAAAAAAACCAAACTCACTGCCATCGAGTCAATTCAACTCATAGCAGCCCCTCCTTAGGATTTCGAGGTGGTATCTCTGTGGAAATAGATTGCCCAGTCTTCCTGCTGAACAGTGGCTGGTGGGTTTGAACCACCAGCCTTCTGGTTAGCAGTCAAATACCTTAGGCATTATACCACCAGAGCTCCCAATTTTACCTAAGTGTGACATTAATGATGATTATTTGATAATTTCTGTGTTCTGTTGGATCACCTTTCTTTTGAATTAGGCATATATATGGATCTCTTCCAGTTAGTTCACCAGGTAGCTGTCTTTTAAATTTCTTGATGTAGACAAATGAGTGCATGCAGTGTTGCATCCGTTTGTTGAAACATCTCAATTGATATTCCATCAATTCCTGGAGCCTTGTTTTTTCACCAGTGCCTCAGCGTAGCTTGGCTTTCTTCAGTACCATTAATTCTTGATTACATGCTACCTCCTGAAATGGTTGAACATCAGACAATTATTTTTGGTAATATGATTCTGTGTATTCCTTTAGTCATGATGTTTTCTGCATCATTCAGTATTTTACCCATAGTCCTTCAATATTGCAACTCAAGGCTTGAATTTTTTCTTCAGTTCTTTCAACTTGAAAAATGCGAGGTATTTCATCCTTTTTGGTCATCTAACTCTAGATCTTTCCATATTTCATTATAATACTTTATCATCTTTTTTTTTTTTAAACTTTCAAAGGCACATTTGTTTTACATTCTACCATTATTATATACAAAAGTAATGATGGGCATATATATTTAAATAATAAGTGTGGCCAAAATTTGTCAAGAAGAAGATTCTTTAAATACTTCTAGCATTTAATAGACAAAATCAATTTCTCCAAGTAAGAATGTTGATCATCTCAGGAGGATTTTTTTTTTTTAATTGTGATTTGGGTAAGTTTACAGAGCAAATTGATTTTCTGTTCAACAATTCATACACATTTTGTTTTGTGACATTGATTGTAATGTGCACAATGTAACAGTACTCTTCCTGTTTCCTCCCTTCGTTTGCCATTTCCCTTATCCTTCTTTCCTGTCCTTTCCTGACTTCTGAGCTTTAGTCCTGGACAAATAGTGCCCTTTTGATCTCATATGGTTGATTGTTCTGAGCGCATACTTCCCCAGTGCTGTTGTTCACCTTAGAAGCCTGTCAATCATTTGGCTGAAAATTGAGCCACAAGGTTAAGTACAGTTCCAGTTTGAAGTTTGAAGGGTGTTTAAGGGCCCATAGTCATGAGGGGGTTCTACCAGTTTCCATCAGACCAGTCTTTTATATGATTTTGAGTTTTGTTCCACATTTTTTTCCAACTCTATCCAAGAACTATTGTTGTGTTCTCTTTTAGAGCAGTAAGCAGTAGTAGCCATCCACCATGTACTTCTCTGGTGTCAGGGTTGTGGAGGCTGGAGTCATGTGGTGTGTTAGTCCTTTGAACTATTTCCTTGCAGCTTTGAATTTCTTCTCTCTTCTTTGCTCCAGACTGGGAGAGACCAGCAGTTGTGCCTTAGATGGCCCTTCAAAAGCTTTTAAGGCCCCAGTTGCTACTTGAAAAAGTAGGACATAGAACATTGTCTTTGTGGACTATTATGCCAGTTGACCTTAGTGTCCCCTGAGAGTATTGTCCTGAGCACCCAGGCCCAGTGACTCATTCCCTCAGGCGTTTGGTCATAGCTAATAGATTTTCCTAACTTTGCCCCCTGTATGCTCTACTGTATTCATGGATATATCTACAATACATATAAATAACATATGTAGAAATATCCTCTGTCAGACTTATATATTTGTGGGTATAGTCCCATTTTCCTTCCTATACCTGTTCAGCTTGTGTATCTATCTGTGTATCTACTTGTGGATTATTGTTTAATGTGACTGCTGTTGTGTGTATGTAAAATAGGATTTGACTGTGTTACCTTCAACTCGTGCTCCTCCCAGTGTGTTCCTTTGCCTTGATCATTTTGTGCTGACCTCCCTCTTACTGTGTATTGCCTGTCCCTTCACCCAAGTTAATACTATATGATTCAAGTTATCACTATTTAAATAGCATATATGATTTAAATTATTATTTAAATAAATATTTTAATAAATTATAATTTTACCTTATTTGAAAATCGCCAAGTTGTTAGAAGCCAAGTAAACAGATCACTACCAATTTTTAAAAGATATAAAGCCTCTTAAATTAGGATATCATAATTGCTTTAAGAAATTGTTGAAGCACCTAAACTTCTTATCATTTGCTGAGTAGTATTGTACAGGCTCAGTTACATTAACTCCTTGGTTTCTGATACCCTCTTCTTCCCTAATAAGAAACATTACCTCTTTTAATATTTAGTTCTTAGGAAAATCATTCCAAGTATGTATTCAGCTTTCACACAGACAAAAATATCCATACACCTAACTATCATAAGCAACTAGGGATCTTTCAAAAATAGAGACAAGTATTGTAAAGAGTCAAGAGTCTTCAGACTAAAATATTCCAGTATATAGATTTTATTTAATTGTTCATAGAGGATGAGATCCTTTAAATATAGTGAAAGACATGCCAGAATACTTCTACAATCTTTCGTTGTAAGTGTACACACAGCTCTCCTTGCTGATAGCTTGGTGAACACCTTCTATGTTTACCAGTTCTTCCTTTAGTTCACTGTCCTGACTACAAAGTATGATGTCCAAACCTTGAGATTCCTGGACTAGAAAGGACAGAAGACTCCCAAGACCTGTATTTTCTTTCTCAAAGGAATCAACTTCTTGAAAGGCAAATTTCTGCTTAAATGCATGAGCTTTTAAAGACCCTGGGTTCCAATGTGAATTTTATCTTTTTCTCCTACGAGTGGTTCTACCTGAAGGTTCAGTAGCCCAAAGCTTAACTTCATTCATATCTTTAGAACATCCAACATATTCAGAACAACTTTATGTCTCTATTTTTTTGCATGATGACTATGATTTGTTTTATTAGCCTTGTTTTTTTTTCATTTCAGTTGACGTGGTAGAAGAGAGAAAAGTGTTACACAAGAAACCTGATTGTTTTTGAGCCTCAGCTGAGTAGTCTGTTTGGACAGAATTTGGCCCAAACCATTAGACCCATCATTCAAGTCAAAGGGCCACAATTTGCAGTGTTTTTCAATTCTGCATAGTTGTACCAATCTGGGAACAAAAAATTGTTAGCTCATCTTCGAGGGCAGCTGTTGCTTTAATTGCAGCATCATTTATAAGCAGATCACTTTTTATTCATTTTTTACATGTTAGATCAAGTGACTGCACCTCAGACTGGCTGCAGAGAGTTGAAAAATTCCGTTCTCTCCTCTTCTTCTTCTTTCCATGACAATGTCTCAAAATTAGGCCTTGGACAAGGTTCTAAAGGAAGAATTTACCTTGTAGTGCAAACTGATCCATATTCTCTGTTTTCCCAAATCAGCAAAATCTGGTCTATGAGAACACCAAAGGATTCCAGCATCTCTATTAAGGTTGTCAACATGGGAGACATTGATGAAGCAAATAAAGAAAGAAATTCAAGGAAATAATATCAGTTTCTTGATACCTTTCTCCAAAGCTGAGCCCCTAGTCACTATGGCGACATCAAGCTGCAGGCATTACAGGGGGAATCATCAATCAATAAAGCCTGGAGTGTACTTGTTCCTGGTATGTACCTGCCTGCCTCAGGCTATAGGCAGGAATGATGCTCCCAGTCAGGGCAAGATGTGGTCCACACCTGCAGTCCCTTACTCAACCAGAGTGACACCATAGGAAACGTGACCACCCTTCTCCTGAGTCCCCTTCAGCCTGCCCTTGCCTCTGGGACAGCCTGCTGCTTTATAATACTTATTTTTTCATGAGCCGTCCTTTGAAATCTTCTGTTCAGCTCTTTCGCGTCATTGTTACTTCCTTTAACTTTGGCAACTCTGTTTAAGAGCACATTTCACAGGAGTCTCATCTGTTACCCATTTTGGTCTTTTTTTCTGTTTTTTTAATGACCTTTTGCTTTCTTCACTATGATGTCCTCCCAAGGTCGTACTTTGGCTCTTGTGGGCTGGTTTTAATTTTCTTCAGCTTCACCTTGAACTTACATGTGAGTAATTGATGGTCATTTCACAGTCGGCCATTGGCCTAGTTCTGACTGAGGCTATTGAGCATCTCTATCATCTCTTTCCACAGGTGCAGTCAGTTTGATTCCTGTGTATTCCACCCAGTGAGGTCCACATGTATAAGGTTGTTGAAAAAGATGTTTGCAGTGAGTAAGTCATTGATCTTGGAATAGTCTGTCATGCAGTCTTCTCCATAGTTTCTGTCCCCAAGGGGATATTTTCCATACACTGGTCCTTCTTCATTTCCAACTTTCACATTCCAGTCACCAATAATTATTAATGCATTGTGGTTGCGTGTTTAATCAATTTAGACTACAGAAGTTGGTTTTAAAAAAAAAACACTTCAGTTTCTTTATCTTTGACATTAGTTATTGGTTCATAAATTTCTATAATAAACATAGGAACTGGTTTTCCTTGTAGGCCTATGGCTATTATCCTATCATTGACAGAATTGTATTTCAGCATAGATCTTGAAATGTTGTTTTTGACAGTAAATGTGATGCTGTTCCTCTTCAGTTTATCATGCCAGATAGTAGACTATATGATTATCTGATTCAAAATGGCTAATACCTGTCCATTTTGGCTCACTAATGCCTAGGATATTGATCGTTACATATTCCATTTCATTTTTTACCAATTCCAGTTTTCCTAGATTCATACTGAATACATTCCATGTTCTCATTATTAATGGATGTTTATAGCTGTTTTTTCTCATTTTGAGTCATGCCATATCAGGAAATTAAAGTTTCAAAAGCTTTAGTCCATCCACATCATTAAGGTTAACTATATTTTGACACAGACAACTAACTTGTCTGTCGGTTTGTCCTACTGTGGTGACATGTAGACGTGAGTTTTGAGGCTGAGCCTCTGGTGTTTAAAACCCAGCGAGATGCACCT
>NW_006921638.1:660687-674034 GCF_000298275.1 Orycteropus afer afer | reverse complement strand
AACAACAACAACAACAGGAGCCAGGGTCAGTTATGTAAGTAGCCACCTTACCTGAGAAGTAGAGATTTACTACTATTTTTTCACACTTTACTATAGTACCAAACATGTTTGCATATTATACTACCAATTAAATTATCTTGCTGAGGTACATTCCTGAGGCACTCATTTGTATCATTTATAGCCTTCACAACCTCTCCTTACTTGGAACTTACTTGTACTTTGATTTTCATCTTTTATGATCATAGTACTTCCTATCTCTGTATTTAGTTATATATGTATATTCTGTCACATATTTTATAGGTTCTTGAAAGGAGGATTGATTTCTTTTTTCTTCTGTAGAATAATACAATTTGAAGGAATGATTGCGTATAGTAGTTAAAATCCCAAAATCTGGAATCTGACTGCCTGAGTTTCCATCTGACTCTTCCATGTAAATGTTACCTTGGAAAATAAGCAAAGTCTGTTCCTTTTTCCTCAACTATAAAATGATAGTACTAGTAAGCAATAGTTCTGACCACCTGATATTATTATGAAAAGCCTTAGAAAATTTCTTAAGTTCTACATAAATTTTTTTTTATTAATGATATAGAAAATGATAGCAGGTTAACTCTTCTTACCTAACTCTTACTACCACTTCAAATAAGTAGGCATCTCTCCAGTCCTCATTTCATTCTGATGTACTTAAAGAAGTGACTGTTTCTCTAAGGTAATTTTTACTCATTCCTAAAGTACTTAAATTTCAAACTGGCAAAAATTACTTTTATGCTCTATGTGGAGCTAATTTGCTATTGAACATCCATCAGAATTATGACAAAACATTTTTTAAATGATTATATAGGCCAATGTGATAAATAAACCAATTTTCAAAATGTGTATGTAAGAGAGAGCAATCTACATCCTTAGGAATGAACACCACCACCTATGAAGTGACCTGCTTCCCTCCACCCGCTAGAAAGTCAATCCTCTAGATTCAGCTCTCAATGGAGCATCTAATCATAACAGTCCACACTGTGGAAACTTCTAGTTTGTTGTACTTTCAATGAAATTATTTTTGTCTATAGTTTATCTGCTTGTAGATACTCTAGAGCCACTCTCATTTGCTTCATTTAGCCTTCATTTGTTCTACAGAATAACCTTGGTGGTTTTTTTTCCCCAATAAAATGCAAATATAGAAGGAAAATGTTAAACTATAAAAGACTAAGGATTTATCAACTACTGCACCTAAAACTCAATTCAGTCATATAAGCAAACAAATACATTTATGAGACCATTGGAAGTTTGAATGCTGAATGAATATTTGATGTTTAAAAAACTCAAACCTCGCTGCTGTTGAGTTGGATCCAACTCATAGCGACCCCTCCTTGGGTTTCCAAGGCAGTATCACTATGGAGGTAGATTGTCCAATCTTCCTTCCAAGGAGTGGCTGGTGGATTTGAACCACCAGCCTTCTGGTTAGCAGTCAGATGCCTTAGACATTTGCTGTTTGGGAGTTTTTAAAAGCATGAGATAATGATACTGGACTTAGTTCGAAATAAAGAGTCCTTAGCTTTAGTAATATACAATGATGTATTTATAGATGAAATGATAGGATTTGCTTCAAAATACTGTGTAGGCAGGTGGAATATTTGGTGGCTGTATAGTGAAAGAAGACTGATTCATCTGGTGAAGATGGGTGAAGAGCATATGACGGGTCATAATACTATTATGTCTGCTTGTATATACATTTGAAATTCTCCATTTACAAAAATGTTTAACACTTATACATTTTTTTCAGACATATGCTTTTTAAACATATAATTTATCTGCTTTTATATCTATTTGTCTTACCTATTTTTTAACCAATATCATTTTATTATAATGATGGCAATAATTACACAATGTCATAGGACTTTTGTTTTGTTTTATTATGGTATGGGTCAGAGTTTACAAAGGAAATTAGTTTTCAACAACTTAGACACATTTAGCTTTGTTAATATTAGTTGCAATTCCCTTAGTGTAACAGCACTGTTGCTGCTGCTGCTTTGGATTCCCTGTATCCATTTGTCCTTCTCCCATGCCCCTTCCTGCCTTCTCAGCTTTGTTGTGGGGCAAATGCTGCCCTATTGGTGGTGTATGGTTAATTGTTGTGAGAAGTATATTCCTCACAACTGTTATTGTTCACTATGTAGGTCTGTCTGTCGTTTGGTTACAAGGTGATCCCCAGGGGTCAGTTCCAGGTTTGAAGGGTATCTAAGAGCCACAGTCTTAGGGGTTCTACCAGTCTCATGTCATATGGTATTAAACATACATTTACTTTGAGATGTCTTTTCAATAGCCACTCTTAGTCAACCTTGTGGACAATAGGGCATAGTTGAACCAGTCATTTCCATTTTCATGGATGAGAAATATAATCTTTGGCTGTGATATATTAAAGTTGGCCAGTGTGTGGATTAAAGCCTCAAACTGGGTTGTTTTTTTTTTTAAAACCCCATACTCTAATCAGATAACTGCTAGTACTAAATTGCTAATTACAGTTTTTCTCTGATTCAACAGGAAACCTTTGTGCTATACTCAAAGAGCTGGCTGCTGACTTGACTGCCCCAGATATCCAGGTGGCAACGTCCACATTTTTACTTCCTCCTCTGTGTCATCAGGATGATCTCTTGATATTGAGTCCCTTACTGCAAGAAACTGACCATAGATTTATTGAAGAACAAGTATGGTCATTTTCAATAATTCTTGGGAAGATTCAAGCAGTGATTAAAAAGCCTGAAAATGATTTTTTTTTTTTTTCTTAGCTCCTGCTTGGCAGTGGTGTTGCTTGTGGAAGTCTTGAGTATGACCCTTATTCTTTATATGAGAAAGATGTAGAGGGAGATTCGGTGCCTAAGCCTCTACCTCCAACACTATCAATTATTAGCTCTGCAGCCAAGCTCTTTGGGGTTGTATGTTCTCATGTGGGAGAAGCTCAAAGGTAAATTTATCTTCAGTAGTTTATTTATCCTGAAATATAATATGTAAGTAATTGTATCAGCAAATGTATGATCAAGAACTAGTGGGTAAGAAGAATGTTGTCAGGTCTCCTTGATATTTAAGGTTTCTGATAGAGTACAGGTGAAGGTGAGATGTTGTCTCTGTGCCTTTGAGTTGATTCCAAATTACAGTGACCTTGTAGGACTGAGTATAACTGCTCACATAGGGTTTTCCAGGCTGTAATCTGTACTGGAGCATATTTGCCCATGGTTAGCTTATCAGGTAGCTGAAACTTTAATGAAAAGGTCTGTTATGATACAAGAACAATGAGTTATTGTTACAAAGAAAAACATTGGGATTCTAGATTAGCTCTTAGAGACTTTCTTCCCTTAAAGGCTTTGTAATTTTTACTCATTCCTAAAGTACTTAAATTTCAAACTGGCAAAAATTACTTTTATGCTCTATGTGGAGATAATTTGCTATTGAACATCCATCAGAAGAGCTATTACAGGCCAAGGGTTTAGTCTTCAGATTGACTCAATGAACTTGAGCTTCGTAAAACCAAAAGTTGATAATGATCTTTTACTAAGAATAAGCTTCTTAATTGATAATGGGAGATAATACTTTCTCTGAGATCAAAATAGAGTATTCATATCTACTATCCAGGAAACTTTGTTATTACCTGAGAAACTAAATGGGGAGTGAATCTCTCCTATAGGCTTTGCTGGTTAGCAGTTTACAGATTAATTCTATCCAAGATCATTTGTTCCTTCATTTTTTCTCTCTCCTCCCTCCTTCTCCTGCCCATTCTCTCTTCAACCAACCCCTTCTCCCATGCTAACTAACTATACATTTTACCAGATCATAGTTTTTATTATATAATTTCATCCAGTAGGTCCTCCACAGGATACCTATGAGAGAATTTACCTTGGCCTCTTTCATAAAGACTTAAAAGAAATTTTTAGTCTTACCAGCAACATTTTGGAAATGGGCCTTAGAAAAGTTTACTCCAAGTGGTTACAAAAGTAAATCAAATTTATTTTGATTTTCACTAGCTTCAATTTTAAAAAATGACGTTTTCCTCAGAAATATTTATGACCTGTAACTCCCTGTGTTTACTATAGCTATAAAATTACAGTTATAAGATACTTTAAGATAATATATGACTAAATTATATCTGACTATTATACCACTGAATGTTAAGAGAAAAATCAGGAGAATCTAGAGTATTCAAAGAAGCATTCAGGAGGAAGATGATGTTAGAACTAGTCTGTAATTATAGTATTTTATAGAATATACAATTTAAAATAAATTGGACTAAAAATAAATAAATTGGATTTATACAGCAGTAACTACTATGGGTGGTGAAAATGGATAAATAATCAACTCGTAGCCAAGAGGTTGATGGTTTGAACCCATCCAGAGGCACTTCAGAAGACAGATATGGTGATGTGCTTCTGAAAGGTCACAGCCTTGAAACCCTATGGAACGCAGTTTACTGTGACACACATGGGGTTGCCATGAGTTGCAGTCAACTCAAAGGCAAATAATGACAACTTCTATGGATGAATCAGGCATGGCCATGTGAGCAAAAGATTTAAATTAACTAACTTCTTTTTGATAGGTCCAAGGTAAAAAGCAAAAAGGAAAAAAAAAAAAAATTTCTTACAATCTTTCCTATTAAATAATAATAAAAAAAAAAAAACCCAAAACCAAACTCAGTGCCATTGAGTCAGTTCTGACCAGTGACCTCTTTTGGGTTTCCAGAGCAGTAAATCTTTACAAAAGTAGATGCCCAGTCTTCCTTCTGTGGAGTGGCTGGTGGGTTTGAACTGCCAACCTTCTGGTTAGCAGTCAGATGCCTTAGGTACTACGCCACCAGAGCTCCTTATAAAATACTGATAGCTATTAAAAAGTATTTCATTACACTAGTTAATAAGATGGGAAAATTTCTGAATGTTTAAAAGAACAACCAAAAAATGTATATATACCATTTTACTAACAAGTAGTATAACCATTCATCTGAAAGTTTGTTGTACTGTGGTGGCTTGTGTGTTGTTATGCTACCAATATTTCGGATACCAGCCGAGTCACTCACGGTGGACAGGTTTCAGCAGAGTTTCCAATAAAGGAAGAAGGACATGTTAGTCTCCTTCTGAAAAAATTGGCCGTTGAAAAACTTCTGCATAGCTGTAGAGCATTGTCTGATATAGTACTGGAAGATGAGACCCTCCTTAGGTGGGAAGACACTCAAAATACAACTTGGGAAGAGCTGCCTCCTCAAAGTAGAGTCAACTCTAATGGATTGAAAGTCGTAAAGCTTTTGACACCTTTATTTACAGATGTGGCATAACTGAAAATAAGAAAAAACAGGTTCAAACATCCATTAATAATCAGAAGGTAGAATGTACAAAATATGAATCCAGAAAAATTGTGAGCTGTCAGAAATGAAATGGAACACATAAAGATCGGTATTCTGGGCATTGTTGTTGTTGTTGTTATGTGCCATCGAGTCGGACCCGACTCATAGCGACCTCTCCTTGGGTTTCCGAGGTAGTATCACCACGGAAGTAGATTGCCCCATCTTCCTTCCGAGGAGTGGCTGGTGGGTTTGAACCACCAGCCTTCTGGTTAGTAGTCAAGTGTCTTAACCACTATGCTACCAGAGCTCCCATCCTAGGCATTAGTGAACTGAAATAGACTGTTACTGGCCATTTTGAATTGGATAGTCATATCTGCTGTGCTGAGAATGACAAGTTGAAGAGGAATGCCATTACATTCATTATCAAAAACATTTCAAGATCTGTCCTGGAGTACAGTGCTGTAAGTGATAGGATAATATCTATACACATGTAAGGAAGACCAGTTAATACAACTATACAAATATATACACACCAACCACTACAGCCAAAGATTAAAAAATTGAAGATTTTTACCAACTTCTGCAGTCTAAAATTGATGAAACATGCAACCAAGATGCATTGATACTTACTTTTGATTGGAGTGTAAAAGTTGGAAATGAAGTAATTGGAAAATAAGACCTGGGTGACAAAAACTATGCAGGGCATTGCACGATAGAATTTGCAAGGCTAAAGATTTGTTAGTTGCAAATATATTTTTTCAACAACAGAAAAGGTGACTGTACATGTGGACCTTGTCAGATTGAATACACGGAAATCGAATAGACTGCATCTGTGGAAAGAGATGATGGAGCAGCTCAGTATTTATCAGTCACAAAAAGACCAACAGCTGACTGTGGAATAGACCATCAGTTGCTCATATGCAAGTTCAAGTTGAAGCTGAAAACAATTAAGCCGAAGAGAGTCGAAATACAACCTTGATTATATCCCACTTGAATTTAGAAACCATTAGAAGAATAGATTGGACCCTTTGGACATTAATGACTGAAGAGCAGATGAGTTCTGGGAAGATATCAGGGACATGATACATGAAGAAAGCAAAAGTTCATTTAAAAGACAAGGAAGAAAGAAAAGATCAAAATATATATTAGAAGAGATACTGAAACTTGCTAATAAACATAGAGTAGTTAAAGCAAATGTAAAAAAATGATAACGTAAAAGAGCTGAACAGAAGACTTCAAAGGGCAGCTCGAGAAGACAAAGTATTACAATGAAGTGTGCCAGTAACTTGAGTTAGAAGACCAAGAGGTAAGAGTACACTCAACATTTCTTAAGCTAACAGAACCGAAGAAAAAAAATTCAAGGCTCCAGTTGCAGTATTGAGGGATTCTGTGGGCAAAATAAGGAGCTCTGGTGGCATAGTCAATAAGGCATTTGGCTGCCCTAAGTCCTTTTTGCACTGTGCCACATGTATCAAAACATTCTTATTACTATTATTGTATTATTATGTTAAAGGTGCTTTGTTGTATCTGGAAGTGTTTCTTCCAGTGTTTTATGCTTGGAAATGGATGTTATGTGCAGAGATGAACTTTTGACTAATGGATGTCAGATACAAACCATACCTGTTTGACTCACATACAATTTAGACTTAGACAGATTTAGAAACAGAACTTTTTCATAATCTGGGACTGCTTGTAGTGTGGTTTTTCCCACAGTTCGTAGTGATCACAGTTTTTATTTGATCTTCTAGATTTAACTTGATTCTATACATATTCCTTTCCCAACTCATATGATACACACAACCTCAAACTTTCCTTTTTCTCTTTTTCCACTGCTGATTTTTTTTAAAGGCATAGTGCCCATATCTATTCTGCTTTGAAAGTAAAATTTACATAATTAGGCTTTGCTGGCTCATGAGAATGACAGAAATCTGGTTAAAGGTTCAGAGATATTATTGGAAATACATTAAGGCTGGGTAAAATATACCCATGACCCATCGTTGGCCAATTATGTCCTGTTTTTACTCATTGGAAGCCCTTGTCCCTTATGATCAACAGTTACGTTTGACTGCCTACTACATGCCAAACATAAGATACTAGAGATAGAAGATAAATAAAGCACATTGCCTACTGTCAAGATAGTTTACAACCTAAAAGTTAAACATTTTTTCAGTTTTTCTGATTTAAAGGAAATTGTTGTTAAGTGCCATTGTTTCAAGAGAAGGGGTAAAGGAAGTGTGGGACTTTGAAACTGTTTAAAAAGGAGAAATTTCATAGTCAGATAAATAAATACATGTATATTTTTAAAGGATTATGCTACTTCTTTATAACTTGGTGCTAACTTTAAAATGAAGCAGTGTATTTGAATCCGTATTAGCAGTAAGAGCAAAAAAGTTGGTGTCAGTAACTTTAGAAATGCTGTTTTTAGAAATTAGTTAATAAAATACTTGAATTTGTCCAGATACATGTTTAAATGATACATTTGCCTTTTTTTACAAAATAATGCTGCTTTACCTATTGTCATTATTAACATCAAATTATTTTTCTATCATTCATAATATATTTTCTTTTCCTAAAATAATTCAGGTTTTCAACAACATTTTGCCTCATTTTAGTAGCTCCAACAAAGTAATACAACAAAACAAATTAGCGGTATCTTTATTAATAAATTCACTGTCTTACTTATTTGCTTTTAAATCTTGTTTCTTCTGATTTTAGGCTTCTTACATTGGAACAGCTTTTGGACAGTATAAAGCACACAAAAGGAGCTCGTCAGCAAGTAGTTCAATTACATGTTATTTCTTCATTTTTGAGTTTTTTGAAGGTAATCCTATTTTTAAAATATCCATATGTTTACTTGATTGTGTGTGTGTGTGTGTGATCAGTTAAGGGGGTAGGAGGATGTTCTTTTTAAAGGTCTAGTGCTCCCTGCCACCCCATTTTCCTTAGTCTCCTGATAAAAATATCTCAAGATTTAGAATTGTCCTTTTACTTTTTATCCATCTAAAACTGTTAGTTAGGAATCAAACCCTGGCTGAGAGCCATGTCTTAACCTACTGAGCCTAATGTTCTAGACCATGTATCACCAAACTCTGGCCAGTGGAACAGATATAGCATGCTACCTATTTTTCTATAGTCTGCAAGCTTAGAATGGTTTTTACATTTTTAAATAGTTGAAAAATATCCAAAGAAAGATACTTTTTTGTGATGTGTGAAAATTATGAAATCCAAAATCATTTTTCATAAAATTATATTGAAATGCAGTCAAACTCATTGATTTACATATTCTCTGTGATTGTTTTGATGCTCAGCAGCAGAACTGAATAGTTATTAGAGACCATATGACCCATAAAACATAAAATATTTACTGTTTAATCTTTACGGAGTTTGCTGACCTCTGCTTTATGTTAGTGGCTCTCCAAATGTAGTCTGTGAACCAGTAGTATCAACCTTATCTTGGAATTTGATATAAATGCAAATTATTAGCCTCTACCTCAGACCTACTACAGCAGAACTTCTCTGTTTTTAGAATTGTTGGAAATAGTTGGTAAAAAATTCTAAATGACTTAAATTTGGTCCTTGCCTTGGCTTAAAGAAATGAATCTATGAGGCTTGTGTTTCTTATAATATTCAATTCTTCAAATTCTTTTCTTTACGGCTATCCTTATCACCTACTCTGTAGGTACTGTGCTAGGGGTTTATGTGAAATATAATTAATATTCTTGAGAGCTCATTGAATATCACTAGTGAGAGCTATAAATAAGAACTATTTCTCAGATTCCTAATGACTAATGAAGAATACAGAAAAAGAAAAGCTCAAAAACTCAGCATAAAAGAGCTAGAATGAAGGGGCAACCTTCTCAATCAAAAAAAAAAACCCAAACCCACTGCCATAGAGTCATAGTCACTCATAGTGATCCCCATTGGGTTTCCAAGGCAGTAAATCTTTATGGAAGTAGATCGCCCCATCTTCCTTCCACAGAGAGGCTGGTGGATTTGAATACCAACCTTGTTAGCAGTTAAATGCCTTAAGCAGTGCACCACCAGAGCTCCTTATTAATAATCCAAACTGAGATTTATATCTATGTTTTATAGTTATTTCCACTTGATCCTAATGATAATGCCCTCAAGAAAATTTATGAGATTTCATGTTTAATAGTTTTTGCTATCAGTATTTTGATATATTAAACTGCTTGTAAGTTCATAATCTCATTTTTTCAAGTTGTAATTGCCTTGAAACTTTTTACACTTAATTTTATGTGTTTTCATATTTGATTTATTATTCTCTATTGGTTTAATGTGATTGTTACTTTAGTTGATTCATTTTAAATTACAGTTTTTAAAACTTCATTTTCTACTAGCAGACAAGAGTATTTTTAGATCACTCTGGTGGTACAGAGCCTAAGGCATTTGACTGCTAACCAGAAGGTTGGTGGTTCAAACCTACCAGCCACCCCTCAGAAGGAAGACTAGGCAATCTACTTACGTAGAGATGCCGCCTCGGAAACCCAAGGAGGGGTCACCATGAGTCAGAATCCACTCAACAGCTATGAGTTTAGCATATAAACATTTCATAAAAATTTGTTTAATTGTATTGCATTTCTTTCACGTGAAAGTATATATTTAATATGAATATAGATTTAGAAATGATCAGCTTAATTAAACTTTGGGCCTATGTAGAAAATCCATAATTTTTTTTTTCAATACTTTAGTTTTGTTGCTGCAGTAGCACATTTACTAGCTATGATCATTTCACTGTTTTGGCCATAGGTCCCAAGTGCTAAAGATTTACTGCAAATGACAATTTGGGGTTACAAAATTATTCTCTAAAAATTCATTTTCACCCCGAAAGATCATATAGTCTTTAGTACTTACATCTTTTATTTTGAACCATTCAAGTCAGAAAATAATCTATCCATATGTACATGAACAAAACTATTAAGGAATCAGAAAAAAAGAGCTTTAGATTTCTTAGGGTGGTGTGTTTGTCAGTGCTTAGCTTTTTTGTTATTTTTTTAAGAGGTTTTTTTGATAGAAAATAAAAACTGAAAATCTAGAAGCAGGCATGTGACTTAGCACGAATTTCAAAACTGGAGTATCTATAAAAATCAGGTAAGGGGGTATTGAAGATGAAAAACAAACTTGAAAAGACCATGAAGATATTATACCTTTATAGACTTTTAGTGTTTAGCCTTAAGACTTTTATTAAGTCTAGAGAAGAATATACAAATTATTTTTATTTATTTCTTTGTTTATTTATTATTATGATTTGGGTGAAAATTTACAGAGCAAATTCACCTTCCATACAGCAGTTTACATCCACTTTGTCTCATGACATTGACCACAGTTCACCACAATGCACCAGCTCCCATCCCACTTCCTCCCGACAGTCACCTCTTCCTTCTGCCTGTCCCTCCATGTACCCTTGCCCCCTGAGCTGTCTCCCTGTGCATAAACAGCCCTTATTTCTCCCATGATTGTTTTCTCCAAGGAGTGTATTTACCTTAGGTAAAAGTTCAACTCCTATGCCTGTCTTTTGGTTGGCTGGAAACCACAGGTGTGGGTTCAATTCCAGACGTGAAGGGCAGCTAGGGGCCATAGTCTCGGTGGTTCCACCAGGCTCTACCAGACCAGCAAACCTGGTCCCTCTTTTCTTTTTTTCCAAATGCTTTTGAGTTTTGTTCCACATTGCTCTCCCTCTCTATCCAGGATTTCCTAGTAGATCCCCCTCTGAGTGGTTGACATTGGTAACCGGGTACCATCTGTTTCTTCTGGTCTCATAGTCGGGTAGGCTGCAGATCGCATGGTGTACCAGTCGCTAGGACTAATTCTTTCCATGGATCTTTGGTTTTCTTCGTTCTTCTTTCCACTGGACAAAGAGAGACTCATTGTTGCATATAGACGGCTGCTTACAGTCTTTTAAGATCCCAGTCGCTACTCGCCAAAGTAGGAGGTGGAACAATGTTTTATGTAGTTTGTTATGCCATTTGAGCTTGATGTCCCCTGTGACTATGGTCCCAAGCCCACAGGTTCAACTACTTGGTCCTCTGGGTACTTGGCTGTGACCAAGAAGTGACTACAACCTTGTCCATTGTCAGCTCTACTATACACCTGGGAATTCAGATTATACAAATACACTTATAGTACCATTGTCTGCCAACCCTATACATGGTCTTGGGTACCCTCACCACTTCATAGACATACCTAATAGTTCAGGCTGTCCACCTATCTATCCACCCATATAACCATATTTGCCTTCACTGACAGTGCAGTAGTGTATGTGCAAAAGGGTTCATCCTTGTTGTCTGTACCACCCATGTACCTCTCTATGTCTTCCTCTTCCTCGATGCCACCATGTTAATCACTCACATTTGGTACATTGCCCTTTTCTTCACCCAGACCAATACTTATCTCTACCTATCTAACAGTATTCCCTCCCCTCCCCTACTACCCCTGGTAACCAACAAAGAAAATTTCCTTCCATACAAAAACCTTTCCTTGATTTTTACAATAGCAGACTAATACAGTATTTGTCCTTATGTGATTGACTTATTTCACTGAGCATAATGTCTTCAGGTTCATCCACGTTATGCAGTGTTTTGCAGATTCTAGGTTATTCTTTAGGCTTGCATAGTATTCCATTGTGTGTATGTACCAAAGTTTGGTTATCCATTCCTCAGTTGATGGACACCTAGGTTGTTTCCATCTTTTGGCTTTTGTAAATAGTGCTGTGATGAACATGGGTGTGAATATGTCTGCTCTTATCATGGGTCTCACTTCTTTAGGATATATATACCTGCTAATGGAATGGCTGGGTCAAATGGTATTTCTAATTCCAACTTTTTAAGGAGTCACCATACTATTTTCCACAATGGTTGTATCATTTTACAGTCCCACCAGCAGTGTATGAGAATCCCAATCTCTCCACATCCTGACCAGCATTTGTTATTTTGTATCTTGTTGAACTTTGCTCCTGGAGCAAGAGGGTATCTCGTTGTTTTGATTTGCATCTTTCTAATGGCTAATGATGGTGAGCATTTCTTCATATGTTTGTTGGCCACCTGAGTATCCTCCTTGGTGAAGTGTCTATTCATGTCTTCTGCACATTTTTTTCATTGGATTATTTTTGTTGTTGTTGTTATAGAAGTGTTGGAGTTTTCTATAAATTCTAGAGATAAGTCCCTTGTCTGATATGTCATTGCCAAATATTTTTTCCCAAAAGTAGGTTCTCTTTTGACTCTTTTGGAGAAGTCTTTTGAAGCACATAATATTTAATTTTTAAAAGGTCCCATTCATCTAGTTTCTCTTCTGCTGTTTGTGAATTTTGGGTTAAGCTTGATAGTCTATTTATGCCATATATTAGGGCCCCTAAATTTGCCCCTAGTTTTTCCTTGAGGAACTTTATAGTTTTAAGTTTCACATTTAAGTCTTTCATCAATCTGGAGTTAGTTTTTGTGCATGGCGTGAGGTACAGATCTTATTTCATTTTTCTGCACATGGATATCCAGTTTTGCCAGCACCGTTTATTAAACATTCTCTTCCCCATTTAATGGATTTCGGCCCTTTGTCAAAGATCAGTGGACCATAGGTGGGTAGATCTATTTCTGCATTCTCAATTCTATTCCGTTGCTTTATACCTGTCAGTATACCAATACCAGGCAGTTTTGACTACTGTGGTTGTATAGTAGGTTTTGAGATTTGGCAGTGTGAGACCTCCTACTTTGTTCTTCTTCTTCAGTAGTGCTTTTTGCTTATCCAAAGTCTCTTACCTTTTCGTATAAAGTTAGTGATTGGTTTTTCCATATCCTTATAAAATGTTGATGGGATCTGGATTGGGATTGCATTGAATATATAGATTGCTTTGGGTAAAATTGACATTTTCACAATGTTCAATCTTCCTATCCACGAGCATGGTATGTTCTTCCACTTATATAGATCTCTTAATGGTTTCTTGAAGTAGTCTTTTATTGTTTTCTTTGTACAGGTCCTTTGTGTCCCTGGTAAGATTTATTCCCAAGTATTTTATATTTTTGGTA
>NW_006921638.1:658142-660546 GCF_000298275.1 Orycteropus afer afer | reverse complement strand
ATAATGTTGACTGTTGGTTTTGCATAGATGCTCTTTATTATGTTGAGGAATATCCCTTCTATTCCTATTTTTCTGAGAGTTTTGATCAGAAATGGGTGTTGGATTTTATCAGATGCTTTTTCTGCATCCATGGATAGGATCATGTTTTTCTTCTCCCTTGTTTTATTTACATGGTGGATGACACTGATTGTTTTTCTAATGTTGAGTCATCCTTGCATACCTGATATGAACCCCACTTGGTCATTATGAATGATATTCTTCATGTGTTGTTGGAGTCTATTGGCTAGGATTTTGTTGAAGATTTTTGCATCTGTATTCATGTGGGATATTGGTCTGTAGTTTTCCTTTTGAGTGGTGTCTTTTCCTGGTTTTAATATCAAGGTTATGCTTCCTTCATAAAATGAGTTAAGGGGATTCCATCCTTTTCAGAGTTTTGGAATAGTTTGAGTAGGAATGGTGTCAGTTCTTCTCTGAATGTTTTGTAGACTTGTCCGGTGAAACGTCTAGGCCAGGACTTTTTTTTTTTTTTTTGGTAATTTTTTGATGATCTGTTCAATTTCTTTTGTGATGGACCTGTTCAGCTTTTCCACATCAGTCTGTGTTAGTTTAGGTAAGTAGTGTGTTTGTAGAAATCTGTTCATTTCTTCCAGATTTTCAAATTTGTTAGAGTACAGTTCTTCATGATATCCTGATACTATCCTTTTTATACTTCAGTTGTTTCCGTTGTGATGTCACCCATTTCGATTCTTATTCGTGTTATTTGCATTCTCTTCCTCTATTCCTTTGTTAAATTTGCCAGGGGCTTGTCAATTTTATTGATCTTTTCAAAAAACAAACTTCTGGTCTTGTTGATTTTTTTCTATTGCCCTTCTGTTTTCTGTTTCATTGATTTCTGCTCAGATCTTGATTATTTCCTTTCTTTTGGTGACTGTTGCTGTTCTTTTTCGAATTGTTGGAGATGTTGGTTTAAATGTTGATTTTGGCTTTTTCTTCTTTTTGGATGTGTGCGTTTATTCCTATAAATTGTCCTCTGATCACTGCTTTTGCTGTGTCCCAAAGATTTTGTATGTTGTGTTTTCATTCTCGTTTAATTTGAGAAATTTTTGAATTTCAATTTTTATTTCTTCTGTTACCCAGTCTTTCTCAAGGAGGGTATTGTTCAGTTTCCATGTCTTTGCTCTTTTTCTGTTGATCTTCCTATTGTTGATTTCCAATTTGATAGCATTGTGATCTGAGAAGATGCTTTGCAATATTTCAATGTTTTTTAATTTATTAATACTTGCTTTATGGCCTAACTAATGGTCTATCATGGAAAATGTTCCATGTGTACTGGAAAAGAATGTATATTGTGCGGTTGTTGGGTGAAGTGCTCTGTAGATGTCTATAAGGTCAAGTTGGTGGATTGTATTGTTTAGCTCTTCTGCATCTTTGTTGAGTTTCTTTCCAGTTGTTCTGTCTTTCATGAAAGTGGTGTATTAAAGTCTCCCATTGTGACTGTGGAGTCATCTTTATGACTTTTTAACTCTTTTAAAGTCTGATTTATGTATTTTGGGGCTCTTTCATTTGGTCCATAGATATTTATTATGGTTATATCTTCATGTTCAATTGGTCTTTTAATCATTATATAGTGTCCTTCCTTGTCTCGTATGGTGGTTTTTGTCTTTAAGTCAATTTGATCAGAAATTAACATTGCCACACCTGCTCTTTTATGGTGGCCATTTGCTTGATATATCTTTTTCCAGCCTTTGATTTTTAGTCTAGTTTTGTCTTTGTCTCTGCGGTGTGTCTCTTATAGACAGCATATTGATGGATTTTTGTTTTCTTTTCCAATCTGCAACTGTCCATCTCTTGAGTGATGCATTTAATCCATTAACATTCAGTGTAATTATTGACAAGTATACAACCACAACAACAAATGCATTGGTTACTGTCCATTTTGTTATGTGTTTTTTCATGGTGTCCCTGGTTTCTTTGTTCCATAGTATTTTTTGTGCTGAGCTCATTATGTTTATGAATCATGTTATCATTTCCTTTGTTGCTGTTGTTTTAGTATTTGCTGAATATTTGTGTTTTCCCTCTTTTTTATTGTGATGTGAACATTTATCATTTTTCTTTTAGGTTACCCTGTTATTTATAATTTTCTCCCCAAGATTAGAACAGTCCATTCTATCTTGCAACTCTCCTGACTTCCTCACCATTTAGAAGTTCTGTAACTACACAGTCTTTTCCCTCTTTTTGTTTGTAGTTGTCCGCATTTACCAGTTGAAGTCTCTGGTTCCCTGTTTACAATCTTGTAAGCTCATTTTACTTTAGATATGTCCATTCCTGTGGTTTCCTGGTTATGTCATCTTGTGTATTAATGGTCAGTTGTTACTTGCTATTTTGGTTCTCTGTTCAAAGGACT
>NW_006921638.1:639224-657152 GCF_000298275.1 Orycteropus afer afer | reverse complement strand
TTAACTGTTTGTGAGGAGCATCCAAGGGTGAGTCAGGCTCTTCTTGGTGGTTGTTTATCGTTGGCCCATTGGTGCAGAAGGAAGTGGTGGTTCTTAGTAAGTGCAGCTGCAGGAGGTGTGGGTGTAGTTGTGTTGTATAGGGCCTGTTGTTGTCTTCCACTCAGTTAGACAAAAATAACAATTGAATAACCATCAAAAAAGTAAAAGCAAATGGACAAAAAAATACCCCATGTAATTACACTGCAAGAGCAACTACAAAAAGAAAAAAGGGAAAAAGAAGAGAAAGAGGGGGAAAAAAGACCTGAAGTATCTGGGGGGAGAGCAACAAGAGTAAAAATGTAGAGAAAGATAATAATGAAGAAAAAAATGGAAGGAAAAAAGAAAAACAAGGAACGGGGTTAACCACGAGAAAGAAAAAAGGAAAAAAATAATTGCATCCAGGTACAGGGAAAAGAAAAAAGCTAGAAACTAGAACCTGAGAGGGGAGGAATAAAGAATAATAATAAAAAAGGACAAAAGTAATAGTGATAATAGTAGTTTTAAAACAGACAAAAACAAACTAAAAAACAAAAAAAAAGAAAAAAAAATGGGTGCAGGGCGGGGCAGGGCACCCAGGCTCTGTGTGAGCACACAGACTGAGGGTGGAATTCCTGTGGGCCCAGAAGGTGGGTGGAAATGAGGGACATCCGCACCTCTGTTCATCAAGAGGGTGTGGCATATAAGAGTAACAAGGGTAATGTTGCACCTTTCCAGTCGTCTGGGTCCGGAATGTCCTTGGGGTTACTGGCAAGTGGAGCCTGTTCTTCAGTCCCTGGAATTTGGGGAACGCTGGCACTTTAATATCCAAAATGTCTGCACCCTGTGGACAGATAAAAGTTCACAGCTCAGCCCAGCGTCCTATTCGCTGCTTCCTCTTTTATTCCTCAGCCACCAGCACAGTTTTCCGTGCAGTCCCTGGCTAGCAGGGCCACTTTTTGGGTTATTCTTAGGTCTTACCACCACTCACAATATCCAGGCTGTCTATGCCGTCAGGATCGCTGCCAGGCTGCTACTCCATATGCCTCCTTTTTTGGTGTTTTTGTGCAAATTCTTCTGCTAGTTGGAGTTTAGTCCACTTCTGTGTCCTTCCCTTCAAGGATCAGGGGTCCAGGATTATCTTCTGTATCTGTGTTAATTGGTTCCCCTTTACTGAAGAGGGTCTTTGCAATATTTCTGCCTATTTTGCCATCTTACCGGAACTCCTCCCAATATAGGAATTATTAAAGTTGAGACATAAAGGGTTGTAGGTAAAACTTCATAGAGGAGAAGGAAAAGGTCACTTGGCTCCTGTTGGATTTGATTTTTCTCTGTGTGTGTGTTTTGAAACTAGTCTTTTTTGCATCTGTCATTTAAACAGAAAAAGTGGAAAACAATTTCATTAAAATAATTGCCTTCTGTGTGTTCCTCATTCTAATGCAGTCTTTTATTGGTAAAATAAATGAGTGTTACTAGGATAAAGGGATAAAGTTGTTCCATTTATGGATTATTGTTTTTAAGTGAAATGTAATAGACTTTATTGATTATTTTATGGAAATCTCTATTGTGCTTGTGAACATATTTATGCTGCAGTGATAATTGATTGCCATATTATTTGCCTGGGAATTTACAGCTCTAAAGTACTTTGTGGGAGCTCTGGTAGCGTAGTGCCTAAGGCACTTGACTGCTAACCAGAAGGCTGGTGGTTCAAACCCACCAACCACTCCTCAGAAGGAAGATGGGGCAATCTACTTCCGTAGTGATACTGCCTTGGAAACTCATGGAAGGGTCACTATGAGTCGGGGCCAACTCGACGGCACATAACAACAACAACAACAAAGTACTTTGTGAAGGAAACAATTCAAACTATTTTTGTATGTTCAGTGTGGTTTTTTTTTTTAATTTTGTTTTTGTTTTTAAGAATGAACATAATTAGTTAATCAGAATATACATTCTAAAGTGGATAGGAGAATTTATTATAGCTGTAAATTTGGATCTTTCTCATATTTCAGTACATGGCTGGCTCCAAGGGAAGTTTAGGTCCAGAAGAAATTAGAAGACCTGCCCTAACCTTAGTGATGGGAGCCTTAGAAAGTCCCAACCCCTTGTTGAGATGTGCTGCTGCAGAGGCATGGGCTAGATTAGCCCAGGTGGTCGATGATGGTGCTTTTACTGTTGGATTAGCTCAAGTTAGCTTTGACAAGTAAGTAAATTTCTTATTTAATACTCATGGAGTATATGCCAGAACTGGGGATAGCTTGCTGGTATGTAGGAACTAGTGAAATATTCATTCCAAGATTTAACTAAGAAAAGAAAATTTGACAGATATGAATGATGTAAATAAAGGAAAAATCTTTTGGTCTGCCAGTCTTGGAACATAAAATTATTTTTACTTCAGCTCCAGTCTTTATATAATAAGAAAAAGATTGCTGTCCAAATGAATGATAAAATTGACCATGTGTGGAATGACCTCTTCCATAGCAAGACACTTACCGAGTTTTGTCGTGTAAAATTATAAGTGATAGGTAGTAAGAACGGTCTACTAGGAAGGACAAAACTATAGGCTACAGATCTAGAAACATAAACCGTATTTTTATTTTTACCACTAACTAGCTCTGTAACTTTGGGCATTTTACTTCATCCTCTCAGCCTAGTTTCCTCTGTTCCAAATGTTCTACCAACTTAAGAATGTTAAAGAGATATAAGATACTAAATACAAAAAAAGTAAAATAAGTACAAATACCCAGTAGCTATATTAGTGATGGTGGTAGTATACTGAATATGTGATTCTGATTTGCTTGAAACTTGAAGTTTACAGTCAGTTTACTAACTTGATTCAGATCTCAACTCTGCCATTTAGTTATGGTTGCTTACATTGTGAGATTTACCTGTTATTTTGTTTTTCTCATCTTTAGAAGGGGGCTGATAATAGAACTTTGGGGTGGTTGGGAAAATTAAGGAAGTACTACATGTAAAGCACTTAAATTAGTACACTGTACAAAAAGTCCAGTAATAACAACTTAAAATTAGTTCTGTATCAAAGTTTTACGTTGAAATTCTCTTTATATGAAAGAAAAAGAAATTTTCTTTATATTATCAAGCATCTCAGCAATGTGGTAATTATAAAGATGTAATAATGATAAAGTTACAATGTCTGCCTTATAAACTTCATTTCTATGTCTATATAGAATATCCTGTATTCTATCTGAAAGACACTAAAGCTGTTTGTACAGAAATATCATTAATAATGTCAAGATATTTTTATTTAAAATGTTCTTCTTTTCAAGATACCTTTCAAATTATTTCAGAATTTTTTTGTCAATTAACAGAAAAATAAAATTCCGAATTTTGCAACTATTCCTATCAAGTTTGACTTAAGTTACAGTGTCCCTTGCATTAGTTTTATTTCAGAAGTTATCATTTATTTTTATTTCCATAATTACAGATTGAAATCAGCAAGGGATGTAGTTACCAGAACAGGACACTCATTGGCTTTGGGATCCCTATATAGATATTTAGGAGGAATAAGTTCTTCTCAGCACTTAAATTCTTGTGTTGGAATACTTTATACTTTGTCTCAAGACAGTACTTCTCCTGATATGCAGGTAAGAACCTCTTCTGATACCTTCCATGAAATTCATGACTTTTAGATGATGCAGATTTGGTTTTATTGATAGTTATTCATGAATGTTTTCCCTCTATAATAAAATGTCAAAGCCATTGTTAGCCTTGGTAGATATTTTTTTTAACTATTTATTTTATTTTGGTTGTTTCTGAGAATATACACAGCAACACATACACTATTTCAACAATTTCTGCAAGTACAATTCAGTGACATTGATTACAGTTGTGCAACCAATCTTACCCACCTTTTTCTGAGATATTCCTCACACACTAACATAAACTCATTGCCCCCTAAATTTCCTGTGTAAACTTTCCAGTTGGTTTTTTCAGTCTGATCCCAAAGAGATAGATTTTACAAGAGCACAATGCTCAAGGCAGACACTCTTTAATAGTTAAACTAAACTACTGCTTGGTTTTAAGAAGAATTCAGGGAATATTTTAAGTTTAAGGTTTAAGATTATTTTAGTTTAAAGATTATCTTAGTTTCAGGAATTCTTCTAGCCTCCATGGTTCCAGAAAGTCTGGAGTCCATGAGAGTTTGCAATCTGTTCTGCATTTTCTCCCTATTGATTAGGATTCTTCTATAGAGTCATTGATCAAAATGTTTAGTAATGGTAGTCAGGTACCATCCAGTTATTCTAGCCATGACAAAAGAGATGGTTGTTCTTAGAGGCAATAAGCCACACATTCCATTTCCTCCTCCTGTTCCTGGCTCTCCTTCCTCTATTGCTCCAGGCAAATAGAAAACAATAGTAGTGCTTTGGATGGCTGTTGGCAAGATTTTAAGACCCCATGCAGTGTGCAAGGAACCAGGAGATAGAGCAGAAATATTGAAAATATTATTAGCTAGTTAACTGGGATGTGCTATGAAACCAAGACCCTAAATCCCCAAACCAAGGAACCAAATCCCATGAGCTCTTTGGTTGTACATAAGTAGCCTGAGCAGCTACTCTGTGTGTGTTGTATGATTGTTGTAAATATATTTTATCATATTTTTTGCCTATTCAACTTTTTACAGGTGTACAACTTTACTAACAGCAATTGCTATAGTCAGTTGTATAACCCTACCCTTAATACAATTTGTTTGTCACCATAAACAGAAACTTGGTACTCCACAGGAAATAAACCCCTTTTCTCTCCCTCCCTCCTGTCCCTGGTAACCAGTAATAACCTTTATTCTCTACACATTTCCCTCTTTTCTTGTTTTTTTATATAACTGAAGTCCTAATATTTCCCCTTTTGTGACTGACTTATTTCACTCAGCATAATATCTTCAATCTCCATCCATCTTGTAGCATATATTAAGACTTCAGTTCTCCTACTGGCTGAATAGTATTCCATTGTATGTGTGTACCACATTTTGTTTATCCATTCATCAGGTGATGGGCAAGTCTGTTTGGCCATTGTGAAAAATGCTGCAGTGAACATTGCCTACAAGTTATCTTTTTCAGTCTCTGCTTTCTAGTATTTTGGGTATATACCTAGGGATGGAATTGCTGGGTCATATGGTAGTCCTATTGTTAGTCTTTTAGGAACCAACACAATATTTTCCACAATGGTTGTACCATTTTGCATTCCTTCAGGAAGTGGATAAGTGTTCCCTTTTCCCCACATGCTTGCCAACATTTGTTATTTTCTGAATTTTTTTTTGTTTTGTTTTGATCCTGGCCATTCTATTGGAAGTGAAATAGTATCTCCTTGTGAGTTTGATTTTCATTTCTCTGATGGCTAATGATGTTGAGCATCTTTTCATGTATTTCATGGCCGTTTGACTCTTCATTGAAAACTTGGTGGATTTTTAAAATTCAATTCTGACTGTCCTCACCTCAAATTAAGAGTTTCCAAATCAAGTTCAGTATCTTTTTCTGAATATGGATATTCCTTCCACCTTAATAACAGCTTCTACTATTTCAGAGAGCTTAATAGGTGGCAGGCATTGTACAGTAAGTCTCCAGGTTATGAATTCTAGGTTAGGGACAACTTATACTTGCCCTTTAATGTTGTAGAAATTTGCCCTCTCTTTGAAATAATTAGGACCTCTAGTAGCACTGTGATTAAAGCATTTGGCTGCTAACCAAAAGATCAATGATTCAAACCTAGAGGCTGCTCTGTGGGAAAAAGATAGAGGCAGTAAATATGTTTCCATAAATATTTATAACCTTGGAAACCCTGTGGGCAGTTCTACTCTGTTCTGTAGGGTTGCTATGAGTCAGAATTGACTCAATGGCATTTGGTTTGGTTTTGATTTGAAATGATTGGACCAACCTCTACTCAAAACAGATTCTTCATCACAGTTACCTTCACTTGCTACTCTTCCAGCTTTTATTTAGTACATTATAAAGGCTCTCAGTTTCAATATTCTCCTTGTACTAATTGTTACTGTTAGGTGCCTTTGAGTCAGCTCCAACTCTTGGCAACCCTATGTACAACAGAACAAAACACTGCCCAGTCCTGTGCCAGCCTCACCATCCTTCCTATACCTGAACCCATCATTGCAGTCACTGTGTCAGTCTGTCTCATTGAGAGCTTTCCCCTTTTTCACTGACCATCCACTTTACCAAACTTGATACCTTCTCCAAGGAATGGTCCCTTCTGACAACATGACCATAGTATGTGAGCTACACTTCATCCAGGACCAATTTGTTATTTCTTCTAGCAGTCCATGGTACTTTCAGTATTCTTCACATCCTTGCACCAAAGTAATGGTCAATAAGAACCATATACACCTGTTCTGACTAACCTACAAATTTGACATGAGTCATAGACTCATGAGTCATAGACTCCAAATCCTATGTTCTTAACCAGTTCACCATATTGTTCTACATATCTTATACATTTCTGTCAATTCATTCTCCTGCCGTCTTAAATCTGAACTGTTTTTTATTTCTCCTGCACTTTTACTCTTATGTCTCATCATGTAGGGTCACTGTGAGTCAGAATTGACTCGATGGCAGTGGGTTGAGTTGGGTTTCTAGAACATAGCTACCACGAATGAGATTAGACTTTATATGGCCCATCTTGTTTTATCTAAATCAGGTGTTGGCAAAGTTATTATATAAAGAGCCAAATAATAATTTTTTATTGTGGTAAAATAGATAACCTAAAATTTGCCATTTTAACTGTATAATTCATTGGCATTAATTACACTTACAGAGTTGTGCAACTATCAACACTATCTAATCCAAAAACCATTTTTTTATCACCCTAAGCAGAACCTTGGTACTCACTGAAGAATGATTCCCAGATAATAAATTGTTTAGACTTTGTGGGACATACCATCTCTGTCACAGCTATTCATTTCTGCCGTTATAACAGGAAAGCAGGAATAGATAATGTGTAAATGAATGAGCATGGCTGTGTTCCAATAAAAGTTTATTTGTAAAACAAAGATAGTGGGCTAAATTTGTGTCACAAGTATAAAATACATATATATATAACACTTGTTTAATGTGACTGCTGTATCTATCTATCTATATAGCACTTAATCTAAGGTGTATCTCTCTGAATGAAGCGAGCAAACTGTGAATACACCATATAACCACCTAGATCAAGAAACAGAACATTATCAGTAACCCAAAAAGCTTCCTCATGCTTTCTTCTAGTTCCTACCTGCCCCACTAGGGTTAACCACAAACATTTGCAATAGCATAGATCAGTTTTACCTGGTTTTATACTTTATGTGAATGGAATCATACAGCATTTGCTATCTTTTACATCTGGCTTAAAACTGAAGTTTTTGCTCTTTACATAGATTAAGCAATAAACATTTTTAACAATAGCATTTAGTTCAAGCTGTTAGCTACAGTACTACACATTGTCTTAGAATTCATAGAACTACGATATGTCTAAATATATCACTCTAAATTAGGTGATTGTCTCTGAGTTGCATTTTACTGGATATTAAAAGAGAAAAATGTTCCTAAATCCTGAAATTCTCCATTTCTCTTTACAGATTAGTAGTATCACACAATACTTTAATACTTTGTTGTTACTTTATCACTTTCTTCAACAAAAGAATAGTTTAGCATATTATACATTTGTTCATGCAACTGTAACATTTTAAATTATTTTTCATTCTTCACAGATCTGGGCACTGCATTCTCTGTCGTTGATAATTGATTCTGCTGGCCCACTCTATTACGTGCATGTGGAACCTACCCTTTCTCTTATCATAATGTTGTTGTTAAATGTGCCTCCTACTCATGCTGAAGTTCACCAAAGTCTTGGTCGCTGTTTGAATGCCCTTATTACCACATTGGGTCCAGAGCTACAAGGTATACATAGCTGCTTTTCTGGGGTTTTAATTAATTGGATGACCTAGGGAAAATCTTTTTATGTCTCTTATCATAATGTTGTTGTTAAATGTGCCTCCTACTCATGCTGAAGTTCACCAAAGTCTTGGTCGCTGTTTAAATGCCCTTATTACCACATTGGGTCCAGAGCTACAAGGTATACATAGCTGTTTTTGTGGGTTTTTAATTAATTGGATGACCTGGGGAAAATCTTTTTATGTCTCTAGGCTTTAGTTCTTTCTGTACAGAATGACAGAGAATTTGAAAAGTTTCTTGGCTTGGCACACGGTCGATGCTTAGTATGTTATGTTAAATGAATGTTTAAATGCCATATAGTCTGTATTTCTCTTACCTAGAAAAGACAAGTAGTACCATTTTTAGAAAGATTGCATATATCCTCCAGTTGCTTCCTTTAAGAATTAAAAAGACAGACATGATCTCTTTTTAAGAAGTAAATAAGTCAAAAATGCAAATATTCTTACCAGTTCAAATTGTGGAGTATATGATTTTAATACATGGAAGTAGCTCTCAACTAATATATAAGGAGGGCTAAGTTTATAATTGGGGACCAGCAGTCGTTCTGTTCTGTTGTACATAGATTCACGATGAGTTGGAACCGACTCATAGGCACCTAACAAACAAGTTTATTAGTTTCTCATTCCACTTTTCATGAAAATTTGATGTAAACTCTTTGCCTAATGACTGTGGTGAAATAACCTTTTCAGATTAAAAACAATTTAATGTGGTCTAACAATATTACCTAGACTATACCTTCTTTTCCTTAGAAGAAATTTTACCTCACAGATCCTTAAATTTAAAATTGGCAATAGATTTAAAACTTAGTTATATTAAGAGTAATAATTTTATAGGTATATTATTAAAAGCTTTCTGCTTTTCTTTTAGGCAACAGTACTTCAGTTTCTACCCTAAGGACTTCTTGCCTTTTGGGTTGTGCAGTGATGCAGGATAACCCAGACTGCCTTGTTCAAGCTCAAGCCATCTCTTGCCTTCAGCAGCTTCACATGTTTGCTCCACGACATGTCAACTTGTCTAGCCTGGTCAGCTGCCTTTGTGTAAGTATAAAATTATAAATTACAGTTTTTGTTTGAAATATTTGATTTATTCTCATATACATTTTAATTATTATCTAGTTTGTGTACAGTTATATATTATGTACATAACTTTTCACTCAGTTCTGATCTTTTTTGGGGCAGGGAAAAGTTATGAAATCACCTTTTAAATCTCTCATGTATTAATTCATTTTTCTTCCATTAATGTTGCACTAAACATTTAGTATTTGGAATATTTATTCATTAATCAGTAAGTATATATTGGGTGATAATAATGTCCCAAGTACTGTGTAAATGCTGTGGGGCATGCAAAAATTTATATGGTATGGTCGCTGTCATACTTTTTTTCTGTCTTCTTCTATTCCAAATTATTATATATAAACTTTTTCCTATTCAAAAGGGAGAAACAACACTTTTTTTCATATTCTAACAGCATATTCATAAATAAATTGATTTTAATAATACAATAAATATTGAATGATGAAGACAATCAAAGTTGTGATGATAAAATTGGTTTTAAGATTTAGCTTAAACGTTACAAATTCTGTTTGGACTTGCTTCAAAATTGAAATCCATTTGGAGCCATAACTTTATGCCATTGCTTTTTACCTTTTTCTGCCCTGCAGTGTTCATAGCATACTGTCACTATTAACATGACAGTTAAAAATTACTGCTTTAGACAGACCTTTCATTTTCAAGCTTAAGGCACACATTTTAGAGCTTAAAAGAACCTCAGGCGTACTCAAAACCGGTCTTCCCAACAAAGATAAACTGAGGGCCAAAATGTCATACAACTTGCCCAAGGTAACACATTTAGGTAGTTGTTAGATGCCGTTTAGTCAGCTCTGACTCATGGCCCCCTGTGTACAACAGACTAAAACACTGCCCAGTCCTGCACCATTTAGGTAGTAGTAGCTCTAATTCTAGATTCCAGGTTTTTAAACTCCTCATTCATCAATTCCAGCCCTCATTATTTCTTACAGTCTTTGTACAGTGGATAGCTCTTACCTACATTAAGCCTTCCCCAAGCTATGTGGTCTTAGGAAAATCCTATAACCCCTTTAGCCTCGGCTCTTCATCTGTAAAGTATGAAAATTATATGTGATGCTACACGTAAAGGCACATGTGCCAGGCACTCAATAAATAGTAGATGTTTTTATTGTCTTAAACATAGCTTTTTATTAATTTTACTGATTTTGATAGTCATAATTATGTAAGGCTTTAAAAAGGAGGGTATATCTGGGTTTCCTCATAAATTCTTTTTCCTGTGTTGTTCAGATTGGGGTCAAAAATGTATTAGAGAAAGTAGCACTTAAAGGAAAAGGATTTTACCTTTATCCTTTAAAGACTTTTCCCTAGGAATATTAATTATTCTCTATATTGAAAAAAATCATTGCCAAAGCCAATGGTTGAAAAATTTTCCATTTCCTTTGCAAATTGATCTAACTTTTGCTTTCCATTTAAATATAATAATATTGCCATTGTTTCTTCTTGAATTATAGTAGAAATTTTCCAGTAATAGCTTTTAAAATTTTTCCTTTCACTGGTACGTAAGTTCATTTATTAAGTAAAGCTTATTGAGAAATGAAGATCAAGACTAACTCCTAACTCACAATAAATAAGATCTAATCAAAATTGATTTTTCCTTTCCTTTAAATATTAAGATTAGAAACTGTTAGATTTTTTTTGCCAGAGCAATTGACAAAATCTAAAGTAGCAGGTATAAATATTATTCATATTACTCACAGTATTCAAGCTGTAAGATGATTTTTCCATCATTCAGAAATCATACATTCAAATCAGTCACTGTAGTCTTAATATTTGACTCTAAATTAATTAGATAGAATTTACACTTTACCTATAGTAAACAAATTGCTTTTGATTTCCTTTTTAATAGCTTTATGACCAGGTTTTCTTTTCTCTGAAGAATTTAATTATTAAGCATAAAGTTTTTTTTTTCTTTTTTTTAAGTTTTTTCATAATAATTGAAGCCTTCTGAATATTCAGAATACATTCCATCATTAGGAAGGAATCTTATAGGAAAGGGTTTTCTTCTAATTGCATGCTGTTTTTCCATTCTGAACTTGGCCTTACCAACACTAGCAATTCTGAGTACTCTCAGTTTTAAAACTTGGCTTCCAGAAAAATCTGTAATTAACTTGTGACGAGGTAAACTATTAACTTTTTGTCTCTTGCTGGACACCTGTTCGTACAAATGCAACAGAGCATTTTTTTACACTCGTGTCTATTTGATCTGTTTTTCATACTGCAGCTAAATCAGAGACATTCCAAAGGAAAACCTAATTATACAAATGTATATATTTTATTATTGTATATTTTAATCTTGTATCTTTTATGTCTTGGAGTGATTGAGTTGACTCTTTTCAAAATCTTAGCTCAACTCTTAATTCCAGCCCTGGAATTCTCATGATTTTATTGTTGGAAAATAAAGTATTTATGGTACATTTTTTTTAGCTGAAGCCAGTTTTAGTAATAGCTTTATCAACATTTATACTTGAATGCTTAGCTGAGTGTTGTCAAAGTCATCCTAGTATTTATCTTTTGGTTTTGTCATGACCGGTCTGTCATTTGTTTTTGTGCAGGAGATCTTGTTGGATAATTCTATGTTGGTAGGTCCCTGACCCTTGATTCCTAACTTTTTTTGAGGTTTGCAGTGCTGTGTCTTTGTGGGTTTTTGTTTTGTAATTTTAGTTGTAGATATTCTTGTTTTCCTTTGCATCATTTTGTTAAGCTAACCATTAATGCACAGTCCAGTGTGTGTGGCATGCTAAATGATGTTTATTTAATAACAATAAACAAATCCTTCCTAACCTTCTCCAGTTGGTGCACTCACTCCTTGCACTTAATTTTGCATTAGTTTGATTTAATATACTCATTTCTGAAAGGAATTGAAGTTACAGTTTGGTTTAAGTTCTGTATTTTGCCTGCTTTGTTTTTTGCCTTAACCTACTCTGTTCCCCTTTCTCAGTATAAGTGCCGGGGAATGACATGGTGATAATAAGCTTCTCATTTTGCTTTATGTGTTGGCCTTCAATCTTTTTTGAATCAAACGAAAGATTATTTTTAAGCATGCTTTTTCTGGAAGATTGTTTGACCAGCTTGAATAAATGATGCACCTGCCTTGTATTACATGCTTGCAAATCTCCAGTTAAAATAATTAGTAGATTCATTGACTTTAAAACTGTCTTATAGAGTGTTGGTTGGTATTGGGGGGGAGCCTAATCGTTGTTTGTTAAATACAGTCGTCATCTTGGGCATGGATAAACTTAATTTTTTATATTTTAACTTCTGTATTATCCTATGTACTAGTTTCTAACAACAGAGTTATGAAATATGACTAAAATGACATTACTTTGAGACTTTTCTGTGTGGCATTTTTCTCCAGTTTTGAGTTCCTGGTACAGCTTGAGGGCATAATAGAACCAATTTATAAAGCAATTCCCATCAATACATTTCTCTGATAATATATTCCCAATTTTTTTCTGTCTTCTGGCTTCTAAATTTAAATTTAGGATTTAGTTTCCTTTGCATGTATTTATTCTTATAAATCTAAAACTAGTTACCACCACACATTTTTTTTTTTCTCGCATAGTTTCAGAAATTGTACTCTTTACAACGAACTCACCCACTTCAGTCCTTTTTTCCCCACATCATCAAAGCTTACTATAAGAATTATGACATTACTTCTCAAAGTTTGCTTTGGAAATCACTATCATAGAACACATATTCATTGTTGTAGACCACACTAAATTGATTTCTTCCATAGTTAGAATAAAATAAATTTCAAAAATTCTAGCTTTTATCCCACTGATAAAGTCACTGAGTAAGAATTTATATCCAAACCTTTGATTTATTCATTTGAGGTATAGCATCAGTATTATCATTTGTCTTAAGTAGGTACAGCCTATTGCTGTTTACATATTTTAAAAACTTCTGTGTAAAATTATGTATTAAGTGTAACATTCAGAGCAGAAATATTCCATATCCAAGATATGTACATACGTATACATGTATATACATACAAATGTGTGTGTACTATATGTATATCCAAGGAGTCTGGTGGTACAATGGATAAGGCATTTGGCTGTTAACCAGAGGTCAGCAGTTCAAACCCACCAGCTGCTCTGCAGAAAGAAGATGGGGCAATCTACTTCCATAAAGATTTACAGCCCTGAAAACCCAGTGAGGGTTGCTATGAGTCAGAAATGACTCAATGGAACTGAATTTGTTTGTTTTATTTTTATACACACACACACACACACACATATGTAATTTGCTGTTCTCTAATGCTTGTGTCCAGAGAGCATTTTTGATAAATATGCTTTCTGAATAAAATGCTTTCTGCCTTTATTTGAAAATGCATTTACTTATTCTACATTTCATCTGAATAAAATAGTTTTGATAGAGACTACATTAATAATAACTAATATTTACTGAGCATTTATATTTACCAGGAACTATACTAAGCATTTTGCATGTTATTTTCTATTTGCATGTTACTTTCTATCATCATAGCAACCCTGTGAAATAAAGGTAATGTTAAACCCTTTTTACAAATGAAGAAAGATTGGGCAATCTACTTCCATAGTGATACCGCCTCGGAAACCCAAGGGAGGGGTCGCCACGAGTTGCATCCGACTCAACGGCAGTGAGTTTGGGTTTTTTTTTTTTTTTTTTTTTGGAAGGCATAGCGAGATTAAATACCTAGCCCAAAATCACACAGCTAGTAAGTGGTAGATCTAGGACCCAAACTGAGATAGTTTGACTCTAGAGCCTATATTTTAACCAACATGTTGTTGGTTTTGTATAAATTTCTACTTAGAGAATCACAAAATGTTATAACACGGTTGCATAAGCACAGATATATAAACTGCAGATAAATTATTTCACAGTTGTATTATTTTTTAATCTCTCATATAAATTCTGTGTTGTCTAACACTGTCAGAAGGCTTTTTTCTTGGATTTGTTTATAAATACTCACTTATTACTCAAGTTTGTGCTAAGTTATATGATCATAAATATGTACTAGAATAGTTTGAAGAAATTTCTGTGTTTAATATATTGTATTCTACCCGGTGATGGGTGGGCTAGATAGGATAAGGAGGGGATCCTGTGAATATTTATTACACTTAGTGAGTGCCACCAAGAATTTCAGCTTTTTCATTCCCCAAATAATATTTTTCAGGTGAATCTCTATAGTCCCTACTTGTTACTGAGAAGAGCAGTACTTGCTTGTTTACGTCAGCTAGTACAAAGAGAAGCAGCTGAAGTTTCAGAACATGCTGTTCTGCTTACTAAGGATAACAGAGAGGAGTTGACTCCAGGTAATTGTTTTTATCAAGATTATGACCATCTCAGATCAGTGTATTCTTAAATTTTCCATATGTATATGAGTTTTTAAAATAAAATTTAAAAGTTGACACTTAAATGTCTTAAACCTACTACAGTTATCATTCCAAGCAGTGAAGTTACTGGTTTAGAGTAATAGTTCTGAAACTGATGTCCCTCGAACCACCAACATTTCCGTCAACTGGGAATTTGTAAGAAATGCAGATTACTTGGACCTATCCTAGATCTACTGAATCAAAAATCTGGAGATGAAGCCTAATAATGTATGTTATCTTTGTTTTACAATCCTTCCAGGTGATGTTAATGAATACTAAACTTTGAGAATCATTGGATTAGATTATGTTTTTAATTGTGATTTGGATAAAACTGTTGGTTTAGATTTAGAGCAAGTTTTTATAACAGACAACTGAAAATAGGTCTAGACCTAAGTAATTTATCATTGTGTCTCCCTTCCCCCAAAATCTCATATTTAAGAACTTCTTAGCCAGTAAAGTTTGTTTTGAGGATATATTGCCCTTCATTTAAAAATTGTGATATAATTAACCCAGACTTGCATATAAATTTGAAGAAACTATTAGCCTACAAATAAAAGTAATGCTAATATTTTATACTTATATGTATATATTCCAAAGTGCTGGCACACTTTTAGAAAGTCACAGACTTAATAAACCTTTTCAGGCCCATAATGCATTTTATTGTCAATAAACCATATAATTTACAGTCTTTTTATAAAATTAAAACTTACTTTTGTTGCAACATGGGTTATTCAGCGTTACTGGACTAGCATATTAATTATCAAACAGGTTGCAGAAGTCATTTGAAAACTATTCTGTAATTACTTATTTAATGACTCACCTTCAAAATCAACTGCCATTGAGTTGATTCCAATACAGTGGCCATAAAGGGCAGAGGAGAACTGCCCCTTTGGGTTTCCAAGGCTGTAAATCTTCATAGAAGCAAACTGCTGTATTTTCCTCCTGCTGAGCAACTGGTGGGTTCAAACCACTGACCTTTTGGTTGGCAGCTGAGCATTTTAACCACCATGCCACTGAGGCTCTTTTGACTTACCTTAGCCAAGAAATTTTAACAATATGGAATATTCTCTCCAAAGTGACTGTCATTTTACATTCACCACTTAAATTATGTATATCTGTTGCTTTATGCCTTGATCATATAATACATATTCCTAGAACTGTTCAGTTACTTCTGGGAGTAAAACAGTAAAGTGAAATTTTGCCTGTCCTTTTGTCTTAGTGAGCTAGTGCTGCTGTAACAGACCTGTGACAAGTGGATGACTTTACCAAACAGAAGTTTATTCTCTCATATTGAGTTTAGGAGGCTAGAAGTCCAAATTCAGGATGCCAGACTCTCTCTCTCTTTGGGCTTTGGGAGGAAGGTTCTTGTTTCCTTTCAACACCTGTGGGCCTGGCATTCCTTGGAGATCTTCATGTGTCTTGGCATCACTCTTCCCCTGGGTCTAGTAAGTTCTCAGTGCAAGGACTCCAGGTCCAAAGGACCCACCCCACTGCTGGCTCTTCTTTCTTGGTGTTAGTATGGTTCCTCCTTCTCTGATCAGTTCTCCTTTTATCGCTTGTAAGATACAAGGTGATAGAGTTCGGGTAAGATGGCAGAATAGGCAGAAAAACTGCACAGACCCTCTTCAACAAAGAAAAGGGGAACCAATTAACACAGATACAGAAGATAATCCTGGACCCCTGAGCCTTGAAGGGAAAGATATAAAAGTAGACTAAACTCCAACTAGCAGAAGAATTTGCATGAAAGCACCAAAAAAGGAGACATATGGAGCTGCAGTCTGGCAGAGATCCTGACGGCACAGACAGCTTGGATATTGCTGAGTGGTGGTAGGACCTAACAATTTGAACCTTAAAATTGGCCCTACTAGTCAGGGACTACATGGAGGACTGCTCTGGTGGCTAGGGAATAAAAAGGGAAGCAGCGAAGAGGAATGCGGGCTGAGCTGTGGACTTTTGTCTGTCTGGAAGGTACAGCCATTTTGAATATTTACAAGTGGCTTGACCATTTTGGATATTTAAAGCAACAGCATCCTCCCAGATTCCAAGGATTTAAGAACAGACTCCACTTGCCGGGAACCCCAAGAACATTCTGGATGACTGGAAAGGTGTGACATTCCCCTTCTTACTCTTACACCACACACCCTGTTGGTGAACCGAGGTGCAGCCATCCTTCACTCCCACCTACCTTACGGGCTGGCAGGAATTCCATCCCAGTCTGTGTGCTCGGACAGAGACTGGGTGCCCTGCCCCAATTTTTTTTTTCTGTTTTCTGTTTTTCAGTTTGTTTGTTTCTGTCTGTTTTAAAACTACCATCATTATTATTACTTTTGTCCTTTTATTCTTCCTCCCAGGTTCTAGTTTTCAGCTTTTTTTCGTTTTCCTGTTCCTGGTTGCAATTTTTGTTTTCTTTCTTATGGTTAACCCTGTTCGTTGTTTTTCTTTTTTGCATTTTTCCCTCATTCTTCTTCTCTACCTTTTTGCTCTTATTACCCTCTCCCCAGATATTGCATTGTTGTTGTTATTTTTTTTCCCTTTTCCCCTTTTTTCTTTTTTTGTTTACTGTTCCTGTGTGATTACAGTGTGTGTATTGTCCATTTGCTTTTACTCTTTTGATGGTTATTCCATTGTTATTTTTGTCTAACTGGTGGGAGACAGCAACAAGCCCCATACAACACAACTACACCCACAGCTCCTGCAGCTTCACTTACTGAGTGAGACCTACCACTTCCTTTTCCACCAATGGGCCAACGATAAACAACCACCCAAGAAGAGCCTGACTCCCCTGGTTGTTCTTCACAAACAGTTAACAGAGATCTAAATACAACAACTCCACAATGTCTTGGACACAACAGACCATCACAGTCCACAGAGAGAAGCAAGATAAAACGGTAGAAACGAGGGAGCACGATACAGACCCAGAACACATCCTTGAGGAATAAGCAGCATTGGAACTCTCTGATAAGGAATTCAAAAGAATTATATTTAGGTATCTTCAAAGGATTGAGAGACAGAGCAAGGAAAACACAGACAAAACCCTAGAAGAATTTTGTAAGAAAATACAAGAGCAAAATGACAAAATAAATTGAAAAGCAGAAATGATTCTAAATCTACAGATAGAAATCCAAAATACTAACACTAAATTGTCAGAAATAGATAACACATTGAAAGAGCAAATGGGAGACAAAATTAATGAGATTGAAGACAAATACCTGAATACTTCTTTGGTAAAGGATTAATCAGAAAAAAAGATAAAAACAAAATGAAGAAAGCCTAAGGTTCATGTGGGATACCATCAAAAAGAATAACCTACATGTCATTGCAATTCCAGAATAGGAAGAGAAAAACAAAACCACTGAGAAAATTGTCCAAGATTTGCTGGAAAAGAACGTCCCTGCTATGATGAAAGATGAGAATATATCCTTCAGGAAGTCCAACGAACCCCAAACAGGATAGACCCAAAAGAAAATCAACAAGGCATATCATCATCAGACTCATCAAAACCAAAGACAAAGACAGAATCCT